>NC_090807.1:35295053-35597375 GCF_036512215.1 Solanum lycopersicum | reverse complement strand
CAGTTGATTTGTGACATGTTTTCCTTTTTTATAGGTTTGAGCATTTGAAGTCATTCCTCATTTAATCCATCAAGTAATTGAAGAAGAACATATCTCATCTCCAAGGATATTGAGATGGTTGAGATAAAAAAAAAACTCCAAAGATGGGGATATTCCACATCTTTATAACCCTCCTCCTGATGCAGTAACATATTATTATATTACACCCCAAATATTGCTATAGATGACTCTTATGCTGCTAAATATGATTCATATGTTGCAACGTGTGGCACAAATGTTGCTACAGATGCCCATATGTGTGTCACGACCCAAATCCGAGCCGCGACTGGCACCCACACTTACCCTCCTATGTGAGCGAACCAACCCATATAAACCTTAACATTTCAATGTAATATCAACATAAAGTAATGCGGAAGACTTAAACTCATTAATAAAATCAATAACTATTATTATCCCCAAAATCTTGAAGTCATCATCACAAGAACATCTATAATCAAATTACTAAACTAAGAGTATTCTAAGAAGCTAAAAATACATAAGAAGCTAGTCCATGCCGGAAGTTCAAGGCATCAAGACTTGAAGAAGAAGATCTAGTCCAAGCTAGAAGCATTAGCTCACCCTGAATTTCCGATGTAGTAAGACTGGCTTGAATTACTGTTGAGCCGAAGATGACGGCACGTTTGCTGCACTCCACAAATAAACAAGAAGAAAACAATAAAAGTAGGGGTCAGTACAAAACACGGGTACTGAGTAGATATCATCGGCCAACTCAAAATAGAAAACTGTATGTATTAAGCAATATCATAAAATCAACTAATATCCTTAGCATGCAGCATTTACAGTTACCATAACCCTTGGTTACAACACCAAGCACATCAATGAGGACTCACACCTCCTCATCATACTCATTGGGAATTTAGTTCATTAGATTGGATATATTAACATATTTCAAGATTCATTATCTTTATTCCCCTCATGTCGGTACGTGACACTCCGCTCCTCAATATACTATCCTGGTGTCAGAACGTGACACTCCGATCCTCATTCTATCCTGGTACCAGAACGTGGAACCCGATCCATATTCTATCCTAGTGTCGGAACGTGACACTCCGATCCTCATATACTATCCTGGTACCGGAACGTGGCACCCGATCCATATTCTATCCTGGTGTCGGAACGTGACACCCGATCCATATTCTATCCTGGTACCGGAACGTGGCACCCGATCCATATTCTATCCTGTTGTCGGAACGTGACACCCGATCCATATTCTATCCTGGTACCGGAACGTGGCACCCGATCCATATTCTATCCTGGTGTCGGAACGTGACACCCGATCCATATTCTATCCTGGTACCGGAACGTGGCACCCGATCCCCTAATCTCACCACTTTCGTTCATCAAGCCTTCTTTTATACCAAGGCATCATCATTAACAAAGTAGATTAGGGTTTCTTTTCAAGATTTGGGATTCAATAGCTTCATCATGCTTATTTATTCACAATTACATAATCACATCATTCATGCAAGCATACAATTAAGCATATAGAAGGTTTACAATACTACTAACACATATCATTCGCTATTAAGAGTTTACTACGAATAGCATGAAAACCATAACCTACCTCCACCGAAGAATTGAAATCAAGCAAGTTAATCCTCAAAGCTTGGTGCTTTCCTCTTCTCTCGATCGTTTCTCTCTCTCCCTTCTTGTTCTTTCTGTTTTCTTATTCCAACCCTCTTTCTTTTACCCAAATTAGTATATAATTAAGAATAAAAGATGGCAATAATATCCCACTAATTAACTTAAGGTTACCTCTTTTAACCCCCAAGTAATTAGACTTATTAACCTTAACCCTCTAACTTTATAATTAAAGTAGGAATAGTCCAAAACGTCCCTTTAAAGCTTAACCAGAAATCCGACTCCAACTGGGATTACGCAAGCTGTGACGGGCCATCGCGCCTGTGACGGTCCGTCCTGCTGTCCGTCGCATAGTTCAGAAACTTGATTTTGGGTGAATGGCCTGTGACGGTCCGTCCTGCCACTCCGTTACGAAGTTCAGAGAGTCGATTTTCAGTACCCAATTTTAGATTTTCTAAGTGTTTGGAAACGAGACCCTGCGACGGTCCGTCGTGCCCATGACGGTCCGTCGTTGGGTTCATCGCCTCAGCCTGTTTTTCCAGAAATAAAATCTGCTGCTCAAAACGACTAAACAGGTCGTTACAATGTGTCAACCTATCACACATCTGTAGCAACATATAGCACATATGTGGCAACATATCACCCATTTGTAGCAACGTATGGCACATTTGTGGTAATATATAACCCATCTTTAGCAACTATGACATATGTGTGACCACATTTGACCCAAGTTTTCTTCCGGGTGACTCACTTTTATAATTTTAGGTTGTGCATCCATGACTTGTTCGAATAGAAAACGAATTGCAAAGTATCACATCCCAAAACCACACCCTAGAAGTTAGGGGCAATATTTGATTGCAATCAGTTTACTTGACCTCTCAGCGGTCTTATACAATCCCTTACATATCGTCATCACATCTACCTAGTGAAAAGTACTGCGAAATTAAAACTTTTCACAAAAAAAACATATCATAGTCTTTAAGAATATCTTTCATATAAAGTAGGAAATATAAAGTCTCAATCTCATCAAACTTAAGACAAAAGAATACTTGGGACACGTCCCATACACAATACGAATATAGAATTACTTAGTCTATTACAAAACTTCATATGGAAACATAAAAGACATCTATGCCCTCGAATCAAATGAGGACATACTTCAACTTCACTTGAATGATGCTAAGATCCAAGTCTTCACTTCCCAAAAGATCCTCATCTACCAAGAACTATAGAGATAGATAAAAACATGTATTAGTACAACAACATGTACTAAGTATGACATAATGCATAAAAATCATGAAAGCGGACATTTAGTTGAAATATTCATCTTTTCAGTTAAAAATCATATTATAATCATAAGAACAACATTTATCATCTTAAAAAAAAGATGGCATTTAAATGATTTAACACATTTTTAGCTAACTTAACAGTGAGTTGTATTCACTGTACCGTGAATTGGTTCACTGTTATAGTGAAGTATCTCTTCCTTCCTTTTAACACTTTCTAGTTTGTAGCAACACAAAGAGAGACCGCCCATAAAACTTCCCTAAGCATACCTAAATGATCCTCAAGAATACTTATAATAACACACATACACAATTACAAGACATTAAACACATCAACATAAAGATAATATGACATTCTCCTTCCAGAGGATATCAAAAGACCTACTTAAGTAAATCAAGAAGATAACCTCCATGATTAACCTCTTCAAGATTACCTAAATAATCCTTAAGACTATCTAAGGCTTAGATCATGTCCACATAATCAACCATTTCCCGAACTCGAGTCATTCTCAAGACTTCCACAGATAAAACATGAAGAGATCCCCTTATGCTCTCTTCACACTTTAGCTAAGGAATCCTTAAGTCACTTTAGATTAGGTACTCATTAATTTACATACTTCATGACGTAAGTCATTAGTTCATTAAGAGACTCATACATCATATAAAGGACAATCAAATAATGGTCTTGGACAAGACCTATGGACTCTAACTAACACCTTCAAAGCCTATTGTTCCATGTCTAGATAGCATCCCATACCACCACCTAAACTTCGTATACTTCTGTAATGCTAGTAAGTATCCCACATGATGAGCATAGGCAATCACCGACATAGACCATCATAGCTAGATATGGAATTCGAAGTTCCATCCCACTCTGATGAGGTTGTTCTACTTGCCAATGGTAGAACTTAGACATATCCCATGTAGGCACATGGTTAAGGAATATGAAGGTATGCTTTGTATTCTAGTCTCATTCTTTCACTAAAACTATTTCCCTTACCATATTCACTCGGTGCTAGCCTTCGTTCTCATAGAAAAATTCACATTAAGATTCATATAATGGGGTTCCATATCAAGTTCATAACACAATTACATTTACCCTACCAAAGAGGTCTTGTAGGGTTACCTTACAATGGCGACAAGAAGCTCATGATGACTTTCCTAAGGTTTGATATGATGTCGTTCCATTCAATCAACCTTAAGTCCAGCATTCCTTTACCTTGAAGGATACCATTACGACTTTTTACTTCAGCATTCATAACCTTACCACTAGGTCAAGGTTTCACACAAAAGACTCTATTAACATCATTTAAGGTCTCATGTCATTCATACATACAAGACTAAGAGCTTTAACATCCTATGTCAAGGCATCACATACTTCACCTTAACTTATAATGCATGTCATTCTAGAAACAATAAACATAATCATATCATCTTCAATTCATCCTATAAACTATCATACCATCATCAATGTGACCAACATAGAATCATATAGTCAACTAGGAATAACGAAGACTCAACCCTAAGACTATACACACAAGCTCAAAGTCATAGTCTAACATGATCACCTAAGATGACATGAAATAGAAGAATACATATATGACTTCACATGTAGATGGATAATTTCATGCTTCACATAATAAAACTAAAAAATTAGCCACATTACTTCAAGTAGTTGCCGACAAGGCCATGATCATCATAATATATAAAATAATGCCGACAAGGCCACATCAATTGCAAGTAAACCACATAACACCTCCACCATAAGTGGACCATACCAATCACAACATAATTGAAGTATAAATAACAAAAAAATATAGGAAATAGGGAAGCTTACCACCACTCCATCCTCAACACCTCAATTCGATGCTAAATCATCCAATTCAATATCAGAAGACCCTTACCGATGGCCATGAACATCAATTCAACATAAAAACTCTAATAATCAATGAAACTAGGTCAATTCAATGTAAGTTCATCAATATAATACAACGTAGATATAAATTGAATACATCATTACTTCATTAGATAGCCCATAGAAATCTACACCATAATTCATATACATTAGGTCAATATCAAGTAACCCATAACATAGTCAAAACTAGGGTTCATCCAATTCATGGGCTTATAGGTAATATAGTTTAAAATCATTAATACAATAAAAATTTAATCCATAATAAACGTTTAAAAACAATTGATGCAAGAACTCATGGTAGAATCATGAAATTGGACAATTAAACTTTGGAAACTTTAGAAAACATCTTGAGAGTTAAGATCCTTGATGAAGATAGTTTCAAGATCAAAATACAGATCTTGATGAAGATAATTCTTCACTTTGATGAAGAATCTCCACTCAATTCATCACACCAAGCTCTTCTTTGACTTTGGACTTCAATGGAGTCTTAAGAAATTTCTAAGGATTTGGGGTTTTGATTTGGAAGAATGAAATCTTCTAAGTCTTAAAAACTTATATAGATGTTTAAAATATCCAAAATACCCTTAAAGAACCACCAAACCTTCTATTTGGAAGTGGGGTGAAATTACAACTTCACCGCTAACCTAACAATGGCCTGCGCAACATACAGACCCCAAACGACGGTTGCCCATTGTCCGTCGATGGGTTCAGAGACTGGAAGATGGAAGATTAGCTCCCAAGGATAATTCCCATATGACAAGACCCAACCAACGGGGTGTCAATTGACCCACTAGCGTCGACTGCCTCCGTGGTTTGGGCTGTCTTGGGCAGCCTTGGCACCAATTATGGGTCCATCCTCAAGGACCCTTGGATAGTCCTTCGGGATGTTTTCTCGGATGTTTCCAACCCAAACATGATTGTATACAATTTTATCACCTCTCACATGAATTTTATACAAAACGAACACATAAAACTCGACGGAACATGCTTAGACACATAAGGTCATCTCAAGGCAAAACTTTCAAATGTGATGGACGTCATTGGACGTTTGACTTCCAAACTTCACGAAACTTGACACACTGCCTATATATGCTATAATAACTCATTTAAAGACCTTACAAACTGATTAATCACACATAAAACCACATATGAGGCACATAGGTGACTTAGTTGTTGAACGTCTTGGTTGTCCCTTGACATTTGACTTCAAATGCACCTAAACTCTTAGACAATGCTTCATTAAACATAGTAGAATTATTTAGGACCTTATACCATCATGATCAACATGTTAGGCTCTAGTTAACCTAAGTCATTTTCGGGGTCGTACAAAATGTCATATTTAATTACACTAGGGTTGGTTGAAACCTTATTTGATGTTGTTGTGGATAGAGTTAAAATGAAATTGGCTGGAGCAACCACCATAAAAAGAGACAAAGTTGTTAATGAATTAGTTGTTTTTGATCGTATTGATGCTGGTGATGGTGTTGTTGATGGTGCTCATGTTGGTGCTGGTGCTGGAAAAGACCAAGGGGCTACCTCTTGTAGAAGACGTTATGTCTTTATCTGCGAGAAGTGCAATAAATAAGATGAAGATTCTATCATGTATCTTCAAACATTTAGTCAAGTTGTCAATGAATTTAAAAATAAGAGGGGGAGGGAGGGTCAAGGGCACTCTATCAAAGAATGTTCGGAATCCATATACTCCATAGAGGAGGAAAACATCCTTTGCCAAGGCAATACAAAATCTGAATAAGAAGATGTTTGGAGAATTGCCAATGGTCGTAATAGAGGAAGTTAACGAGTACAAAAAGTTGAATATTTATAAGCGTGCGACTGTAGTGAAAAAACCAAAGTGTTGAGTCTGACGAGTGCAAAGGATGTTCATATACAATACGACATGCATACTGGTCAAGATTTCAGGAAACATGACAAGCACACATGTTTGGTGGGAAGACTGGGTAATCCTTCAATTTATAATGCACGTTTGTTTTATCTTTTTGATGACTACTCTTCTTTACTCTTTAGTATTATTTTTATTTTAGTATATTATGAAATCCATAACTTCATGCATCATAGGCATGAGACATACCCGGAGTACTATGATCTTAAAGATAGAATCCCGAATCTAAAATTCTACACCAATTTCATAAAAAGATATGGAGAACTTAGTGATGAGGCAACAATAGTTGGTGGTAGAATCCTGAAACAGTTAATAAATGAGTTTGAATGAGATGAAGATATGATTAACTATGTCAGGTGCATTAGCCCATTTCTTTGAGGCATGGATTGGATTGGTGCAAAAAGGGTTTTGACAGTCATGAACGTGAAAAAAACTCATTTTGTGACTCTTGAGATACTCTTTCACGAGGGTCGCATGAATGTTTTCAACTGCCAGCTAAAAGGCATGGAACATGCCAAGTTTTTGACATATATACAACCTGTCTTCGAGTTGCTGCCTGAATTGTTGAATCAAAGGTTAATAATGAAGCATTTGCCAGATAAGTTTCTAAATTAACCATGGGAATTTAAAGGTCGATTGGAACCCATGGTAAAAAATTAAATCGGAGTGGCGTGCCGGTCGTATTCACTTGCATTCATTGAGAATTTGATTAGCGGGACGAAGATTCAACCTCCCAAAATCCTGTCGTGTGACAATCTAGTTGGTCAATGCAATGGGTTTGGGCTATTGCGATAATATCTCGGAGCTTAAAGCCTTGACAATGTGTTTGTAATTAAAGACAATGTTTTGTTTTATTTTATCACTAATGTTATTTTATCTTATATTCAGAGCAAGTACGTGATGTGGATAGTTCTCATATGTACAAACATATGCCTCAAATGGTCAAACATTGCTATTTATAGGTGATGTGTCGCAACATTTGAGGTATCTGTAGCAACATATGGATTGTATGTAGCAACATATGCCTTAAATGGTCAAACATTGCTACTTATAGGTGATGTGTCGCAACATTTGAGGTATCTGTAGCAACATATGGATTGTATGTAGCAACATATGCCTCAAATGGACAAACATTGCTACATATGGGTGATATGTCACAATATTTGAGGCATCTATAGCAACATATAGATCGTATGTAGCAACACGTGCCTCAAATGGACAAACATTGTTATATATGGGTGATATGTCACAACATTTGAGGCATCCGTAGCACATATTGATCATATGTAGCAATATATGCCTCAAATAGAAAAACATTGCTACATAAGGGTGATATGTCGCAATATATGGATCATCTGTAGCAACATATGGGTCATTTGTAGCAACATTTAAGGCATCTGTAGCAACATCTTCTAAAATATGTTATGTTAAGAACAAGTCCTAATGTTGAAATAGGAACATAAAACTACATTTATTTATTTCCACGACCATGATAATTTTAATAGTCATACACAATCTTAGAATTTTTCTTCCTCTGCAGTATTCTTCAGGGTAATTCTTAAAAATACAAAAAAAAAACTGAAGAATCGACCACAACACGGAGATTAGCTTTCACATGTTACAATATTTGATCTTCTTCTTCTCCTTCGCCATCCATTTGTTACTACTTCTTATAATATGACTTTCATTATCAATTTCCAACTCCTTAATTCTATTTTTTAATCCAAAATAACGAACTCGAATCGTATATCAATATCTTAACGATTCCTCAATCTAAAGAAGTTGCATGAATTCTCCTAAATACAGACCACAAAAAAATGAATTAAAATAAAATAAAAACAAATTAAAGAAATATCAAGTCTCCAAAGTAAGGTGTAGAAATGTACATATATGAAAGCAAGGACAAAACCAAAACCTTCAACCTGGATTGTCCTTCGACCAATCCAATTAGTTGCGTGTTAATAAACAATGAACTGAAAAGACTAACACAAAAAAGATTGATGATATGAAATAAATTATCTCATGCACTCTAGAAATTCGAGATCCATGCGAAGAGAGAATTCATATCAGAGAGAGAAAGAAAAAGCGTGAAGCGGAGAGAAGAGCTGATGCGATGTGGAAGAAAATGAAAACCCTATTCTTGAAATGAAAATGAAAACCCTAATTTTATATATATATATCCCTTCTAGAAATGAAATAATGGGCGAGTTTTAGTTTTTGTTTTACAGATTGGGCTTGACTTATGTTATGCATATGATGCCACATATGACAGGTATGTTGCAATTTCCCTAATAGATCCTTTATATATATATATATATATATATATAATTATGGGGGGGGGTTATTTCAAAGATTATTTCAATATTGTTAAACTATAAATGGTCAAAAAATTTTAATTCGATAAAATTTTTTTGTTGTGAAGTCCTACTTAGTACTCCTTCACTCCCTTGTTCTTTATGTAGTTATCAGCATAAGATTCTAGCATTCTTCCCCTTTTTAGTAACTATGTTCATTCATGAATCTATTATTACTGTTCATCTCTTTCTCTTAGCTTTTGTTCTTAATTACAGTCTTCTTTAACCACACCCCGAATATGGTCATTCATAGTTCTATCTTAAGAACATTTAACATGACCCGCCATTGTCCTAGGAATTTATAGGTTAAACTATCGATGCTTTTAAGAGGCTAAGAGACTAACCACATACTAAGTAACATAGATTCATGGTAAAGAAAACTATCAAACAATTTTTACATATCAAAATATTAATAACGTAATTTTGAACAAATATACTATACATATATGGAAAGTTACTAGATCTTAAATATGAAAACTTACATAATGGAGAAAGGAGTGAAGTTTTCCTTTCGGGAAACCCGAAAACTCACAATATAACTTCTTCAAGCTTTGTACAAACTTTAATTTTACAAACAACCCCTTTTTTTATGCTAGGGATTTTTATCGAGGAGGGATTTCTGGCATATATAACTTAGTGTGATTTTCACATGGGGTTATTCCTATCTCTTCGTCAACTAATAATTTCTGTTTTTACAGAGATCTTCAGACTTCAACCTTTGGATTTCAAATGGAAAGAGAATCTTATCATCTCAGTCAGGTTGCGCTTCTGGTCCCCATCATCATGTGAAATGATGCTATTCTATTGCATTATTGTCCTTGTGGTCCGGTATCTGTCTAGTCTCTTTATTTTATCTAGACGCGTCCCAACAGTTTTTCTATTGATCTGTGGTAATGAGTAAAGTGGGACTCACAAATTGACTAAAGAGGCATTCCTCTTTATTACCAAATGTTTGTCTTCAAAAGATACTATTATTATATATGTAAAAAAAATTGAAGTGTCTAAATTATGTAAAGCTATAGAATCAAAAGTCACCCAGAGTCGTCATCATCGGGATTTTGGGCAAATTGCATTATCTCTAAGAAATCTTCTGAGTTATCTGGACTACTTCTCTGGCTTTGAATTTGGCTTGGATCTTTAATTATAAATCTTGTTCCTGTTTTTGTTTGAGTAATTTTTCAACTGTCTGGGTAATGAGAAATTCTATATCTTTAGTTTTCTGGGATTTTATATTTTCTGTCTCAGCGTCTAGGTGAAAGAGAGTGGTAGTCTTCGTCTATTTTGGGAAGAGGATGAACTTCCTTCATTTTCACTTTTTGGCAAAGTGACGGCCATAAACAAATTTGGTAAGTCTTTACCGGCTACCATTTGAACCAGACTAGCTGTATATCCATCTGATACAGTGGATTTCTTAACATTCAGCAGGGAATGCACCCATTTCATCCTTTTTTATTATGGATGGAAAATCCTGTATTTCTGTCTGAGTTTGTACATCTTGTGTAGTCTAGCCTTTGCTTTCCATTTTTTTTTGGAGGTTTTCCCTGAGCTTGGCATTTTCTTGCATTAAAGCTCTTTTTTGAGGTTTAGCCTTTTGAATGCTTCGATCATAGATGAGCAATGGTTGCAGAATATTACTTTGTCTATGTCTTTTTGAATGCCGTATCGTGGAGTTTTGTCTGAGGGTTGGATAAATATACTAATTTGGTCCTAATATCTCTCTAGCATAGTCTAAAACTTCTTTTAATTCATTAAAACAATTGAAAGAGGTTTTTGAAAACCTTTTATATAGTTTAAAACTTCCATCCATGTCTGAAAAACACCGTTTGTTTTGCCATGAATTACCACATAATATTTAAATTTATTTTTTTTATTTTTGTTGGATAATAATATTCGAAAGAATTTAAAACAGAGATTACATATTTAGTGTCTCTTTTATTATGTGCTATCCATATATTATCTATGAGGCACATTTGTTGTTCGTCTAGTTGGCAATTAGGCAAATGTCTTAATGTCCACTTAGACGGTTCATATGCTATGAAGTTTTGTTGTCCAACTCTAGTCTTTCTATTTTGACATCATCAATTCTGTTTAGAGGTCTAAAATGTAAATTTGATAACATTGTCTGTTTGTAAGAGTCTACGTAATCTGGGGTTGGAGGTTGAACTCTTTTACCCTTGTCTGGTAGTAATGGTCTCATTCTGTAAAATTTAAACTTTTATTAGTAATCTACTTAATTGATCAACTATATGATTATAATTTGCTTTTATATGCTCAAATACTATAGATTGATAAATAAATATAGTATCTAAAAAATTTAACCATCGTCTTCTACTACTTCTTTTAGCATGAATTTTCAGATGAAATTTTACGATGGCCTCACAGTCTGTCCTTACTAATACCTCTGGTTTGTTTAAAATGTATATTCTAAAACTATTCAGGCCATGTACTACAGCTAGGATTTCAATGTCTATACTAGCTCTATTTCCTTTTCTTTATATTTTCCGCTTTGGTAGGCACATATTCTCTCTTCTTTGTTAGGACTATATTTATGAGGTCTAACTTTTAATAATGCTCCCCATCCTTCTAAACTACCATCTGTTTCAATGAATAAATAATCTGATTCTAAAAGCATATTAAGATTTGAAATATTTTTTATTTTATCCTTTATTTTTCGTACTAATTTTATATCTTCTATATTAAAATTTCTCTATCCTTTGCATCTTATCTTAGAATATAATGGGCCTGTATGTTTTCCTAAATCTTTAATAAATGGTCTAACGTAGTTTATTATTCCTAAAAAAATTTGTAGGTCTTTTAAACTATTCAATTTATCTGGCATATCTAGGGGCTTTTTTTGGTTATATGAGGTTGTAGTTTAATTTTTCCTTCTCCTAATGTAATTCCTAAAAATTTATATAGTTCGTACATAGTTCCATTTTCTTTTTACTAATTATTATCCCATTATTAACAAATAGCCTAAACACCGTTTGTAAATGTCCTAAGTGTTCTTTTATATCTTTACTGAATACTAATATATCATCTACATATACTAGAACAAATGTTTATATTCTTCAAATATTTCATCCACTTTTCTTTGGAAAATTGGAAGCACAGTTTTTAAACCAAATGACATGACTTTCAAAATGTCTTTCTTGACATGTAAAGGTTTTCCATTCAATACTACTTGTGGGAACTCTAACTTATAGGCCTCCCATAATGCTTTAGTAGATTCTCCTTAGAATGTTTCTAAAAGTATTTATACAGGGTTTGTGCATCTCTTTTAGTATATTTTTTTTTATAAACTTACTACTATGATTCCTTTCCATAAACCTATTAATGAATTCCATCTTAGTGGATCATGTGCTGCTATGTGTATGATTTTTCCTTTACTTCCTCATTGTAGTATTATTGGTTCTTCTATAGGAATTCTTTTTACTATTGATTTCATGTTTGTTGGGGGAACATCACCTTGTCCATACACTCTTCTACGTGGTATATTTCCAATACTATTATCTACAGTATACCCATGTTCTATTGTTCTTTGAAAAGGGATGCTAGAGTTCGCTGACTCGGTTAATTCTTTCTGGCTAATTGTAGATTCTAACTCAGTTGTTTTGCTATCACTTTCTTGTAGTTCTATTATTATGTTATTAGCTTTTTCTAGTTTTTCTTGTAGTATTTTTTCTAATCTATAGCCTCTATTATCTGTCCTGAATTCACATATTTTAAATGAGATGTTACCTTGTCTAAGTCTAGATTTCCTAGTTTACATCTTTTACACTTAAACAATTTATTTATTTTGTTGTAGCTTATTTCTTTTTGTTTTTCTATATCTAAGTCCATTGCAAATTCTTCTTCTAATATTACTTCCATGTTCATTCCTTCTAACGATACTTTCTCTGTGACACTTTCTTCCTCTATATCTCTTCGAGTTACATAGTTATAATCTGTAAATCTAATCGAGGTCTCTCCTTTAGAATTTGTGTACATTAGATGAATATCAGGAGTTTAACTTTTTTTTGTTCTTGAAATAATTTAATTTTCAATCTAATCCCGCGTATTCTTCAGGGTTTATCTTTATAGGTTTTATTAGTTTTATTCTTTTATTACTCATTACTTTTACTACATCATTTATTTGTAGTTTAAATCTAGTATTACTGTTGTTTGTTATTTTTCCTAGAAATCCTATACACATTAGTAGGTTTTTTTCATTTTCCATACTTCATATCCTTTAGTTTTATTCCTATTTTAATATGTTTTCCATATTCTTTTAAATTCATCATGAAGTCTGGGCTTATATAAAATATTCCTCCATTATTAATCATGTCTACCTCAGTTAATCCTATAATTGATTTTTTTAGGTTTGTCCATCTGTTATCACATATTACAATTAATATATTTGTTCCTAAATTTTTTCTAGTTAATCCTTTAATACCTATTATTATTAGTCCCATATGCATTAAGTCTTTTCTTACATTTTTAATTCTTTTAGAGAGTCTGAGTTTATAAGATTTAGGGCTACTGAATTTTTTCCTATAACTGATAATTGTTCTTCTCTATAGCGCCTATATAATTGAGATTTGTTAAGGTAAATTGTATTATATGAGACTTCAGGGTTTAACAATCTTAATTGATTTTGTTGAAAGATTTGTATATCCTTATCTACATCTATTGTTTCATCTAATTGTTGGTTGTTATCTTATTTAGTCCTTTTATTTAATATTCGTGATATGAAATTATTGCATATTCTATTTCAGGAGTAGCTTGGTCTAGGTTTTTATAGTCCTTCTTCATTTCTGGATCTAGCTGAAAGAATGTCCATATTTTCTGTTTTTAATTATTTTTTCTTTCTGTGGAGTGATTTATATTTTAGCTAATTTTTCTATTAGTTCTTCTACCCCTGTTATATCTATATTTTTACTTTCTCTTTTTGCTTTAAAATTTTTATCTATTTTGTTATTTAGTTGTAATAGTAGTGTTATTATTATATTATTTTATTTTATGATAACTTGATCTGATTTTGAAGAAGGATTAAAATCTTTGTAATCTGTTGAAAGAGTTATTCTTTTTTCTATTAACGTAAGAGCTTCTTTCTGTGTCTCAGTTTCTACTAAGTCTATCATGAAAGAACTATTTCTTTTAATAATGATAATTATGTTTTTATCTCTTGTATTCTTATAATTAATGTATTATTGACTTCTTCCTTTTGTTTGTTTTTAGTTCGCTTAGTTTTTTATTTAATTCAATTCCTTGTTCCTTAAGATAATCTAAATTGTCTCCTATCTTATTAAAAAACTGTTTTTGTCTATTTTAAGTTTCTTCTTGTTCACCTAATAATTTTATAATTTTATTATTATGTTCTTTAATTTTTCGCTAAAATTTATTATTAAGTCTATTAAGGTATTATATGGAGAGTCTTCTGTAGTGTGTAAGCATTGTCCTCCGTTTTCAAAATTACACTTTATGACACTATCGTCTTTTAACCTTTTAATTTTTTTTATATTTATCTATAAGTCTAAATTTCTAAATTTTTTAATGAAGCTATTGTTATTATTTTATCCTAAAGTTGCTATTTTACACCGTTCCCTCGGATCTTTTATTCTTTTAATGGTATTGTAAATACTATTTCTAATTTCTTCTAATTCCCACTTTAAAGTACTTATATATTCTGTGCTTGTATATCTTTGTAATATAATTTTTTTGGTATATATGATTGACTTTTGTATATGTTTAAGTATTCTCTTATAGTTTTTTCCTATTTTTTTTGTAATTTTTGTTTTTCTTTTATTTCTCTATACAAATATCAATAATTTATTCGTATGCTTTTAGTAAAAGGATGGTTTCTCATAGAACATGTAGCTTATAATCCGATTATTTCCTGATTTAAGATGTCTTAATAACCTGTATTCTAATCTTTTAATTGAAAATAGTAGGTAGTTTAGTTTTTGACTATCTTTTTTAGAGTTATCTAATTTTATTTATTCTAAATATATTGTATATTCGAAATATAAACTTAGTAAGTCATGTTTAACCTTGTGATATTCTTTAGCATTTTTATGGGGTCTTCTCATGTATATATCCTATAGGGCTATTGTTAAAGGAACTATTTTTAATATATTTTATCCATGCTATTGTTTCTCTACTTACTTTATTTACATGGTATATCTCTAAGCTTACTTGACTTTTTTCTTCTCTAACTGCTAACTGGAGTGTTTTTAACGAAATTTATATAAATAAGTTATAGATAAACGTGACTCTAAGGTAGCTAGATGATTTTCTAGTGATTTTTCTATGATTTTACTTATATTAAATATTGTCATTCAAAATATAGATTTGTATTTATTGCAAATATTATTCTAAAATAAATTTGTCTTTTCATGTACAAATTTAGGTCTTTAGATCACTTGCTTTTATACCAATATAATTATGGAGGGATTATTTCAAAGATTATTTCAATAGAGTTAAACTGTAAATGGTCAAATTTTCTAAATTCAATAAAAAAAATTTGTTGTGAAGTCCTATTCAGTACTCCTTCACTCCCTTTGTTCTTTATGTAGTTATCAACATAAGTTTCTAGTATTCTTTCCTTTTTTTTAGTAACTATGTTCATTCATGAATCTATTATTACTGTTCATCTCTTTCTCTTAGCTTTTGTTCTTGATTGCACTCTTCTTTAACCACACCCCGGATATGGTCATTCATAGTTCTATCTTAAGAACATTCAACATGACCTGTCATTGTCCTAGGAATTTATAGGTTAATTTATCGATGTTTTTAAGAGGTTAAGAGACTAACCATATACTATGTAACATAGATTCATGGTAAAGAAAACTATCAAACAATTTTTACATATCAAAATATTAATAACAAAATTAAAAAAAACATAATTTACATATATGGGAAGTTACTAGATCTTAAATATGAAAACTTACATAATTGAGAATGGAGTGAAGTTTCCCTTTTGGGAAACCCGAAAACTCACAGAAATATAACTTCTTCAAACTTAGTACAAACTTTTATTTTTCAAAGAACCTCTTTTTTTTATGCTAGTGATTTTTATCGAGGAGGGATTTCTGGCATGTATATATTTTGTGTGACTTTCTCATGGGGTTGTTCCTATCTTTTGCTCAACTGATAATTTCTGCTTTATAAAGATCTTCGGACTTCAAACTTTGGATTTAAAATGGAAAGAGAAACTTATCATCTCAGACGGGTGCGCTTCTGAGCCCCATCGTCACGTGAAATGACGCTCCTTATTTTAAATTATTGTCTTTGTGGTCCAGAATCTGTCTAGTCTCTTAATTTTATCTAGACGCATCCCAATAGTTTTTCCGCAGATGTGTGGTAATGAGTAAAATGTGACTCACAAATTGACTAAAGAGGCATCCCTCTTTATTACCAAACATTTTTCTTCACAAGATCCTATTATTATATATGTAAATTTTTTTAAGGTGTCTAAATTATGCAAAGCTATAGAATCAAAAGTCATCCCAGAGTAGTCATCATTGGGATTTGGGCAACTTGCATTGTCTCTAAGAAATCTTCTGAGTTATCTGGACTACTTCCTTGGCTTGGAATTGGGCTTGAGTCTTTAATTATATGTTTATATTGTTCCTGTTTTTGTTTGAGTAATTTTTCAACTATCTAGGTAATGAGAAATTCTATGTCTTTAGTTTTCTGGCTCAACGTCTGGGTGAAAGAGAATGGTAGTCTTTGTCTATTCTGGTAAGAGGATAAACTTCCTTCATTTTTACTTTTTGGCAAAGTGACGCCATAAACGGATTTGATAAGTCTTTACCGACAACCGTTTGAACTAGACTAGCAGTATATTCATCCGATACAGTGGATTTCATAACATTCAGCGCGGGAATGCACACCCATTTCATCCTTTTTATTAGAGATGGAAAATACTGTATTTCTGTCTGAGTTTGTACATCTTGTGTACTCTGGCCTTTGCTTTCCATTTTTTGGAGTTTTTGCTTGAGCTTGGCATTTTCTTGCATTAAAGCTTTATTTTGAGATTTAGCCTTTTGAATGCTTTGATCATAGATGAGCAATGGTCGCAGAATATTACTTTGTCTATGTCTTTTTGGATGCTGTATAGTGGAGTTTTATCTGAGGGCTGGAGAAATATACTAATTTGGTCCTAATATCCCTCTAGTATAGTCTAAAGCTTCTGTTAATTCATTAAAACCTTTAAAAGAGGTTTTTGAAAACCTTTTATAGAGTTTAAAACTTCTATCCATGTCTGAAAAGTACTGTTTGTTTTGCTTTGAATTACCATATAATATTTATATTTAGTTTCTTTATTTTTGTTAGTAAATAATATGCGAAAGCATTTAAAAAAGAGATTAAACATTTAGTATCTTTTTATTATGCGTTATCCATATATTATCTACGAGGCATGTTTGTTGTTCGTCTAGTTGGCTATAAGGCATATGTCTTACTGTACAGTTAGACAGTTCATATGCTATTAAGTTTTGTTGTCCAAACTCTAGTCTTTCTATTTTGACATCATCAATTCTTTTTAGAGGTCTAAAATATCAATTTGATAACATTGTCTGTTTGTAAGAGTCTGCATAATCTAGGGTTGGAGGTTGAACTCTTTTACCCTTGTCTGGAAGTAATGGTCTCATTCTGTAAAATTTAAAATTTTATTAGTAATCTACATAATTGATCAACTATATGATTATCATTTGCTTTTATATGCTCAAATACTATAGATTGATAAATAAATATAGTATCTAAAAAATTTAACCATCGTCTTCTACTACTGCTTTTATCATTAATTTTCTGATGAAATTTTACTATGGTCTCACAGTCTGTCCTGACGAATACCTCTGTTTTGTTTAAAATGTATATTCTAAAACTATTCAGGTCATATATTACAGCTAGGATTTAAATGTCTATGCTAGCTCTATTTCCTTTTTCTTTATATTTTCCGCTTTGGTAGGCACATATTCTCTCTTCTTTGTTAGGACTATATTTATGAGGTCTAACTTTTAATACTGCTCCCTATCCTTCTAAACTACCATCTGTTTCAATGATTAAATAATCTGATTCTAAAAGCATATTAAGATCAGGAATATTTTTTATTTTATCCTTTATTTTTCGTACTAATTTTATATCTTCTATATTAAAATTTCTCTATCCTTTGCATCTTGTCTTAGAATATAATGGGCCTCCAAGTTTTCCTAAATCTTTAATAAATGGTCTAGCGTAGTTTATTATTCCTAAAAATATTTGTAGGTGTTTTAAACTTTTCAATTTATCTGGCATATCTAGGGCTTTTTTGGGTATATGAGGTTGTAGTTTAATTTTTCCTTCTCCAAATGTAATTCCTAAAAAATTAGGTAGTTCTTACATAGATCCATTTTCTTTTTACTAATTATTATCCCATTATTAACAAATAGCCTAAACACCGTCTGTAAATGTCTTAAGTGTTCTTTTATATCTTTACTGAATACTAATATATCATCTACATATACTAGGACAATCTTTTATATTCTTCAAATATTTCATCAATTTTTCTTTGGAAAATTTGACGCACAGTTTTTAAACCAAATGACATGACTAACCATTCAAAATATCCTTCTGGACATGTAAATATTGTCCATTCAATACTATCTGGGAGTTTTGTCTGAGGGCTGGAGAAATATACTAATTTGGTCCTAATATCCCTCTAGCATAATCTAAAGCTTCTGTTAATTCATTAAACCCTTTAAAAGAGGTTTTTGAAAACCTTTTATAGAGTCTAAAACTTCTATCCATGTTTGAAAAACGTCGTTTATTTGCCATGAATTACCACATAATATTTAAATTTATTTTCTTAATTTTTGTTAGTAAAATAATATCCGAAAGCATTTAATACAGCGATTACATATTTAGTTTCTTTTTTTTTTATTATGTGCTAACCATATATTATCTATGAGGCATGTTTGCTGTTCGTCTAGTTGGCAATTAGACAAATGTCTGAATGTCCAGTTAGATGGTTCATATGTTATTAAGTTTTGTTTTCCAAACTGTAGTCTTTCTATTTTTACATCATCAATTTTGTTTAGAGTTCTAAAATGCAAATTTGATAATATTGTCTGTTTCTAAGAGTCTGCGTAATTTAGGGTTAGATGTTGAACTCTTTTACCCTTGTCTTGTAGTAATGTTCTCATTCTGTAAAATTTAAACTTTTATTAGTAATCTACTTTATTAATCATCTATATGATTATCATTTTCTTTCATATGCTCAAATACTATATCTATTTACCAATCTATAGTTGGCTAATCGATGAATTGAGCGATTTAGGAATGGAAAATTTTTGCCACACATGAAAGTTTAATTATTTTAGAAATTGAAGTACTTCATCTATTTCTAAATCAGCCCGACATAAATCACAACGATATCAAGGGTAAGAGGATTGATGATTAGTGCAACACATTAGTCTTTCTCCCAACTTATTACGTTACTCGTACAACCTTCTATATAAATTAAATAAAAAAATCCCTCGAGATCTCTTGTGGTTTATGGGATTCATGTTGGAAATAACATTATGTCTTCTCTCATTGATTCACCGCCTTTGAAGATTGAAATTATGGCATGCACATACTTTGCACCATTGTGTCCACCATCTGCTGCTTGCTTAAACATTCCCAATCCATTTGAATCTCTATAGTTGAAAAAGTCATACTAGAGAAGAAATAATACTTTTAAAATGCAACATACATTGATAAAAACGTGCATACATACAAAAATATTAAAATGACCATTTTTTCTGTATAAGACTTTTCAATTCCTCAATGGGATGCACATTTCAAAAAAAGAAGTGCATCTTTGAAAAAATAAAGGCGGTCATATAAATGGGATGCTGCCAAATTTTACCTTCTGATTTACGAAAAGGTTCATTAACGCTTCATTTAGGAGCCTGGAATTGAGAAATCTAAATGGTCAGGAAGTCGAAGAAAAGATTGAAAATTCATTATTATATACATACCTTAATTTAACCCTCAATAAATCTTTGAAGTAGTAAAAAACAACTCTTTCAATGATAAAAATTACTAGTTCCCTCGGAAGTGATTCAATGTAGTTATTTTCCTCAAAGTAATTTTTAAAGATTTCTTATTCTTCCTTTCCATCTTGGAGAAAATTTGTAACACTCCGGAAGTTCCATGGCTTAGACTAGAGATTCATCTATTAATCAATGTTCAAAATGATGTTTCCAGACCTATATTAATGTAATAAAATTAATGTAATAAACTTATTTAGAAAAGGTTAGAGCCAAAACGATAAAGAAAGACCTTGATATCCGAAAACTAGCTAAATTGAACTAGTTGATGTCCCTATGTTTAGTGAAGGTTTGGGATTATCAAATGAAATCCAAAACTTGTAAAAAGAATTTAGATAGGTAGTATATAGTATAAAGGTTCTAAAATTACGATAACGACACCACAAGGACCAACGGAATGGTCCTTGAGGAGGAACCCAACATGGGCAGGGAGACTACCAAAGCAGTTTGCGAGAGGCAAGATCCAAGGGGCTGCTGTGCAACGCGCATTGTAACACTTCAAAAATCCAAGAAGAGTCTTAAACCATAACATAGGTGACATGGGGTCTAAACAAAATACATATTTGAATGAACATAGGTAATTTAGGAATTTAAAGAACCAAAACGTCCATGGCGTTCGGAAACTAGTTCTAAGGGGTACTACAGTGCCTTAGCCTATTTGACTAGATTTTAGGAGTCGAAAATCCTTGAAATTATGTGTAAGGGTGTATACAAAGTTTTAAAGATGATTCGTGTTTGAAATGTATGGGTACGACTTCCCAAGGATCAACCAAGGGCCCTTCAGAGGACCCTAGCATGTAGAAGGCAACATTGCTTAGGCAGTGCGCAACCACAAAAAGCAGAAAACTGCCGTGTGTGGATCGACGGGGCGTCGATTCCAACCATCGTCCCAAACTTAGACAAAATTTTGGAGGCCCTCATATGCATAGTCTCTTAACTCAGCAATGGTTGTGCAACATCAAAGGGAAATGTGGCCCTTAATGGACCAACGGCCTGTTGGTTGAGGTCTCGTCGATGAACCTGCAACCTTCATTCATATTTTTTTAAAGTTTGTTTTATTAAATTATTTAGGGGGTTAGGTTGTTAATTAGGGGTTTAAGGGAATCTAAATTAAGTTAATTGAGCTCCAATATAAAGACCCCAACCCTTATTAATCTAAACACAACTTACAAAATAAACTCTCTTCCTTCTTCCTTCTTTCTCTCTCTATTGGAAGACACCATTGAAGTCAAGCTAGGGGGGAGGTTTTAGGGGATGAAAAGGAATGGTTTCACCATTAAATATTCATCAAAGTTTAAGGTATGGGATCTAAGTAACCTTTGAGACTTCTTTCCTCAAAGGGCTCCTTCAAAGTATTTCAAAAAGTTGAGTTTTCAAGCGGGTTTCATTCAATTACGAATTTGATGTTATGAAATGAGTTGTTTATGATTTATTAAGGATATAATGGATATATTAACATGTATTTTAACTTTATTAAGATAACTTGTGATGTTTTGGTCCAAATTGAACAATATGATCCTTAACCCTTAACACTAGGTTTGATCTTGATGTGAATTAGGTTGAGATTGGTACAGTTGACTTGATTATTGGTTAAATCACTATTAGATGATGTTTTTACACTAACCATGAACAAATTAGGGTGAATTTTAGTATTTCATACTAGTTCTTGAGAAGTGATCTCGGTAATGAGAATTGACCTAAGTATCTTGTCTTAAGCTTTGAGTTAGTATTGAATTATGGTGTAGTGATTCTTCTAGACTTATTATCATGTTGGTTATTGAATTATGTTGATGTGATTACCTAGTTGGGTTGAGTTATGGGTTGATGGTAACAACCTTATGATGAACTATAAAGACTTGGTAAGTCTTTTAATCCCTATTCCTTACTTCAACTTGTGGTTATTTGTGATTAAGTCATGATGATTGTGTTGGAGTATGCCTTATATAGGATCGATAGGGTGGTATGATGGTGAATTGAAATGTCTTGTTTATGGTTGTGTGGTTGATTAAGATGTAAATGTTATAAGGATGGTGATGTATACCAATGTGTCTTATTATGAAGTGATATGTAATGTGCTAACATCACCTATATGAATTGTGATGAAAGGATTTATACTCATACAATTTTTATTGAGCTATAGATGATGATGCTTATACAAGGGGTAGACCATATGACCTAAACTAAGTTATAATTTATAATGAGGACTTAAAGACATTTCAATAAAGGGACTTAGCTTAGCACCGTGTGAACTTGACAATGGGAAGTGATGACTTCCCAAAGAGGAAGATTCACCCTATAGTTCTACATGTGATGTTGACTTCCCAAAGAGGAATACTCATCCAACAGATTCCCATGAGAGGAGGCCCAGATTACCAAGTGGTATGAAGAGGGATTATATTATCTCTTAGTTCTTGAACTATGTTTCCCCCATAGGAAGACTAGCTAGTGGATACACATAGAAAGCTATGTTTATGTTTGGTTTTACTTTGGCCGGTATACAACCTTCCATCGGTATAAGATTTTACAACACCTGATTCCGCACTTAGCTCTTGTAGTCTATGTCGGTTAAGTCAAGTGTTTCCTAAACTAAAATGAAGTACTGAAGAATAAACTAACAAGGGTGACTTGAGAGGTCTAACTTTGCCTAGGTAGGGTATGGGACTCTACTTATGACTTTCACTAGTTCGCCTTGATGGAAGCTTTAGGAAGTTGATATTATGTATGTAGATGATAATGATGTATATGATGATAACATGTTGCTGCTACAATATAAATGATATTATATGATGATGATTATCCCCTTGAACATGTAATTGCGTTGTACTATTAAAGTATGATGTTATGTATCCTCAAAGGTTATATTATGTGAAGTTGGACATTGGTTATGGTTTCTTGTTGAGGCTACTTGATTGAGTAAGGTTATGGGGTTTTGCTTGGTTATTGCACTTGTTGACTTGATGAGGATTCATGAGTAGTTGTATTGCTTATTATTATATGGTTAACTCATATTCATGCTTGTGATGTTATTCCTTGATGATAGGATTGTAGTAGATTATGGGTTCAAGTATGTTGGTATACATATTACTTGTTTGAGTTAGTAAGCATGTTTGATTGATTGGTATGACTTGCTTGATTATGCATGAGATTTTTAAAAGGGTAAAATGACATTTTTTTACTCAATGTCCCTTTTTAGCATATTTGCTCTTATATGTGCATATGGTCTCATACTTAGTACAAGTGGCATACTAACCCCATTTCTTCCTTTTTCCCAAACATTCGTTGAAGGCTTAATTGAGACAACTAGAAGAAGACTTGTATATTCTCTATCATCCAAGTGGGTAGGTCCTCAATTTTTGAGGGATATGCCACTATCTTGCTTATGGAGTTGTTTTGTATTTCTAAGACTTATGTTCGTTCTATTTTCATTTGAGTACAACTTGTAGAAGCATATATGTCGCTTCCTTACATTTTATGTAGGGATATGCCCAAATTGCTATGATCTTTTAGATGGTATGAGATGAGACAATCTTTTAGACTATTCTTCTATCTTTTTTTTATATATGTGTGTGCAATAAACGTAGAAGACCATGTAACCTTCCTATACAAAGGGTCTATGTGCCTCGATACGTATATATATTATGTGTATGTCGAGGTCTATGTAAATCTCCAAGTAGATGTAATGAAAAATTTTATTTTTACCGCATTTTCAAAGAGGACGATGACGCTGATTATGTCTAGGGGTAAACCGGATGTGAGAAACTTGGTATCAGAGCATGTGGTTGAATATAATTCAGTTATGTCTCTCTCTCTACCACATCTATGTAGGTCTGTATTCATAGTTGTGAAGTGTGCCACACTTATGAATATGAATCTATGTGATGCCTATGAATTGCTCTCTTTCTTGGAAATCTTATATCGTGCCATTAGAGTATACTTATGGTGTGTTTTAGCATCTAATCCTATTGTTCTACTTATAGGAAGAATGAATACTCAAAGGAATGTGGCTCGAGGACTTGAAGAGGAAATTGCCAATACGGGAGCTCCTCCCCGTGGCGAACAAGTTTCTCCATTTGAAGAAGATGCTAATATGGATCAAACTCCGGTCAGTCCTTCACCATTGATGGATGAAGATATAACGGTTGCCCTCATTCAATTGTCTCAAGCCGACATGGTTCAAGCCCAAACTATAACGGCCCAAGCCAAGCATGAGCTTATACCCCGTCCCCATCAACAACTCACTACTATGGCTACCCGTCTAAGGGACTACACTCAAATAAATCCTCATACCTTCTACGGGTCTAAGGTTGATGAAGACCCCCTAGAATTCATCGATGAAGTCTCTAAGATACTTTTATCTATGGGATTGTCCACAAGTGAGAAGGCTGAATTGTCCACCTACCAACTCAAGGACGTGTCTCAAGCATGGTTTATGCAATGGAGGGATAATAGGCCATTGAGGGGTGGTCCATTGACTTGGGAGACGTTTAAGAAGGCTTTTCTAGATCGATTCTTTCTTAGGGAAATGAGGGAGGAAAAAGTGGTGGAGTTCATTAACCTTCACCAAGGAGGAAGGAGTGTTGATGAATACTCCTTGGAATTCATTAAATTGTCCAAATATGCTCCTTCCTTGGTTTCCTATCCTAGATATCAAATGAGCCGTTTTGTGATAGGGGTGTCAGAGGACTTACAAAAGGGTGTCATTCGGCCATGCTACATGACAACATGAACATTTCCCGTCTTATGTGCATACTAGAAGGGTTGAGGAGGTAAGGGCTAAGAGAAAGAGAAGAGATGCTAAGAGGGCAAGATCATTTGACGGTGGTGCTATAAAGAATAGGCTTGAGATCTAAGACAAGCCTAGATTTAAGAAAAGGTTCTCTAATCAAGTACCATCCAAATTTCCTAAGGCTCGTGATGATAAGGTGCCTAAGCGTAGAGTCCAAAAGGGAAGGAGAGGGAACTCCCCAAATGAGAAGCCTACATGTGCCAAGTGTGGAGAGGGTCATCTTGGTGAGTGCTTGGTAGGAACGAGAAATTGCTTTGGTTGTGTCAAGAGTGGTCACAAGGTGAGAGATTGTCTAAATTTGAAGGGTCAAGAGAAGAGTACTCAAGCTCATGCAAGTGGTTCTAGTGATGCTCCCAAGAAGAATCGCTTCTATGGTCTCCGCTCTAGGGGTGAGCAAGAGACTTCTCCAGACGTGGTGACACGTATGTTGAAAGACTTTACTATTGATGTGTATGCTTTACTTTATGTGGGTGCTACCTTGTCATTTGTTACACCTCTTGTAGCTAAAAAGTTTGACATTTTTCTCGATATTTTGCATGAACCTTTTATAGTGTCTACACTGGTGGGTGAATCGGTTGATGCAAAAAGGGTGTATAACAATTGTCCTATAATGTTGCTCAATAGAGTTTCTCATGTTGATCTAGTAGAACTATATATGCTAGATTTTGATATTATATTGGTTATGGATTGGTTGCACGCAAATTTTGACTCTTTTGGTTTAGATTTAATTTTCCAAATGAACCCATTGTTGAGTGGAAGGGGAGGAATTGTATTCCTAGAGGTCGTATTATCTCTTGTCTAAAAGCATGCAAAATGATCTCAAATGGTTGTCTATATCACATAGTAAGAGTCCAAGATTTTGACTCCGAAATTCCTCCCATTGAGTCGGTCCCCATAGTGAGTGAATTTCCAGAGGTCTTTCCTAATGAACTTCCCGGTATTCCTCCCGAATGGGAAATTGATTTTGGTATCAATTTGCTACCGGAAACGAATCCCATTTCATTTCCTCCTTATTGGATGGATCCATCAGAATAGAAGGAATTGAAGGATCAACTCAAGGATTTACTAAACAAGGGATTTATAAGGCCTAGTATTTATCTGTGGGTGCTTTGGTGTTGTTTGTAAAGAAAAAGGAGGGGTCCTTGAGAAACTCAACAAGGTCACCATTAAGAATAAGTATCCTCTCCATAAGATTGATGGCTTGTTTGATTTACTCCAAAGGGCGAGCTACTTTTCAAAAATTGACTTGAGGTCGGGGTATCACTAACTTAGTATGAGAGGTGAGGATGTACCAAAGACGGCCTTTCGAACTACGTATGGGCAGTATGAGTTCTTGGTAATGTTTTTTCGGTCTCACTAATGCTCCGACGGCGTTTATGGACCTAATAAATATGGTGTTTTGAAGTTACCTAGATTCATTTGTCATTGGCTTCATTGATATTATATCAGTATATTCGAAGAATGAGAATGATCATATGGGTCATTTGAGGGTAGTATTGCAAACCCTTAAGGAACATCAATTGTTTGCCAAATATAGCAAGTGTGAGTTTTTGTTGAGGTCGGTGGCATTTATTGGGCATATCACCTCTGGTGAAGGAGCTGAGGTAGACCCAAGGAAAACAGAGGCGGTGAGAAATTGGCATAGATCATTGACTCCAACCAAAATTAGGAGTTTCTTGGGTCTAGCGGGTTATTATCGGAGGTTCGTGGATCGTTTTGCGTCCATTGCATCTCCCTTGACTACTTTGACCCAAAAGTGTAAGAAATTTGAGTGGTCGGAGGCATATGAGAAAAACTTCAAATTGTTGAAAGATAGGCTTACTTCTGCTCTGGTGTTAACCTTACCAGAGGGTATAAAGGGGTTTGTTGTGTATTGTGATGCATCCCGTGTGGGTTTAGGGTGTGTGCATAAGCAACATGGGAAGGTGATAGACTATGCTTCTAGGCAACTTAAGGTACATGAGAGAAACTATCCCACTCATTTCCTTGAGTTAGCGGCCTTGGTGTTTACTCTGAAAAATATGGAGGCATTACTTGTAAGGTGTACATGTTGATGTCTTTACCCACCATAAGAGTCTCCAATATGTGTTTACCCAAAAGGAGTTGAATCTTTAGAAACAAAGGTGGTTAGAGTTGTTGAAAGATTACGATATGAGTGTCCTCTATCACCCCGACAAGGCTAATGTAGTTGCAGATTCCCTAAGTCGTATGAATATGGGTAGTGTGTTGAGGTAACAAGGGAGATTGTGTGTTCCCGATGTAGATAGGTTGGGGGACCAAATCCTTAAAGAAGCCCATGGGCCCGCTACTCCATTCATCCTGGTTTGACGAAAATGTACGATGACATAAGGGAGATAGATTCGTGGAAAGGTTTGAAGAAGGACATAGCGGAGTTTGTCGCTAAGTGTCTAAATTGCCAATAAGTAAAAGCCGAACATAAAAATCCAGGTGGCTTACTATAAGATGTTCAAATTCCTAATTGGAAGTGGGAAGACATCAATATGGAATTTGTTGTGGGTTTACCCAGTACTCAAAAGTCATATGACTCTATATGGGTGGTTGTGGATAGGTTGACTAAGTCCGCTCGCTTTATTCCCGTCAAGTCTACTTATTCGACGGAAGATTATGCTAGGATCTTCATAGATGAGATTGTGTGTCGCCATGGGATTCTGTTATCCATCATATCTGATCGGGGTGCACAATTCACATCTAGGTTTTGGAGGTCATTTCAAGAAGGTTTGGGTACTAAGGCAAAGTTGAGTACTGCTTTTCATCCCCAAACGGATGGTCAAGTGAAATTCACTACTCAAACCCTCGAGGATATGCTTAGGGCTTGCATTATTGATTTTAAAGGGAATTGGGATAAACATTTGCCTTTGGTGGAGTTTGCTTATAATAATAGCTTTCATTCATCCATCTCCATGGTTCCCTATGAAGCTTTGTATGGTAGGAGGTGTAGGTATCCTATAGGATAGTTTGAAGAGGGTAAGTCTTTGTTTCTTGGTCCCGATTTGATATATAAGACTTTAGAGAAAGTTCATATCATAAGGAACAGGTTGAAAACGGCCTATAGTCGGCAAGCAGGAAACCACTCCCTCTCTTCTCTTCAACCACCAAACTACCTCCTCTAAACCCACCATAAAGAATCAAAATGAAAACCCCACCACCAACCGAAACCACTAAGAAAGCCACTTTCTCCTCCATTTTCCCACCAACAACAACCATCGAGACCCGACCCCCTTCTCCCTTATCCCCTCTACGAGTTTGTTTCTTTTTTGAAAGTGTTAGATCCCTAATTTCCGGTGGAAATGGTGAGCCGACGAGCTCCCGTGTCAGTTGGACTTCACATACGAGCTTCATTTCCGTTAAACTCCGACAATCAGGCGCTACTGTGGCCTCCTCTTTTTGCCTGTTTTGGTATATAAATCTTCACTATAACTAATTTGTGGATTAGTGTGATTTAATTTGTGGATAAAAGTAAATATAAATGTTTGCTTACGGCGTGCTGGGCTGATATAATTTTTGTGTTTTCTTATGGCTTAGTTTTGTTATTGGTGAAATAAATTTTGTTATTGTTTGCTATTTACGGAAAAAATCCTTTCTATTTTAATTGTGTTGATTATTTTTATTCACGTCACTATTATTTTATTTTGATGTGTTATTTTATTGTTATTTATTATTGATTGTTTTTTTTTTTAAATATTTTGTGTTTGAGATTAGTTACGTTCATTTTTCAAATTATCAGTGGCTAGTGTTAGTTATTTTTATTTATTTTTTTCTCATTATTATTATTATTATTAACTTTATTCTTAGTTTAGTATTCTTCACTTTACTAGTCAACAAGTCATATTGACATGTGGCTACTTTTATTGTTTTCTATTTCTTTAGTCTTTTTATTTTGTTTGTTTATTATGCTACTACTTTATTAGTTAGCCACTGGTTTATTAATCCATTGAGATCTTAGGTCGGTTTTGATATTATTGTTGTCATTATCTTAGAAATATATTTCTCTTTTGTGTTTCCTTTCATACTTTTAATGTCATCGTTTCAGTTCATTGTTTTTGCGCTATGTGTAGATAAATCTTACCATTTGTTGTTATCTTTACTTGATAGATGCTAAGTTAAAATTGGTAATGATAAAATCTCTATCTCTTCGTCGATTTTGGAGGTCTCTCCAATATTAAAAGACGAAAATTTATTTAGTAAGTTTATATATTTTGTTTGTTGAAATAAGTTGATCAAGAAATTACCGTCGATTTTCAAGACTTTTCATGTTAATAAGACAGGTTTTTATTTTTAAGTTATTATATTATGTATTCAAATTTATGTATATTTATTTATTACTAACACTTTTACTAAGTGTGTTTACAGGAACTCAAGACTTGCTTCCTTGAAGCTATTCGAAAGGAGTTCGAATTATATTTTTCAATTTATTATTTTGTTTGTATCGATGTTAGGCAAATTTTAGGTCGATATTTTTTTTTGTGTATATTGCATGTTTATTATATTTGTATATTATTTTATTATCCTCCTCAATTTGAAAAAATGAATTCAGTCAGGAACCACAATTGTGGATTTGAAAGGTGCCTAATCCCTTCCCTTTTAAATAATTTGAACCCCTTACCTAGAATCAAATTGGTTTCGTAAATATCCGTTAAATTAATTTATCAATTGGTTTCCTAGTTCTCCTGATAATTAGGTGGCGACTCCCTTTTCTCTGAACCCCCTTTTATTTTTTTTTAAAACTAGTTCTTTTTAATTGAGTCATCGCGACGTTGCTCCCATTCAAAGGATGTCAACAAAATGACGACTCTGCTTGGGATGAAAAGGTTCTAACCATTATGAGTTCATTTTTTCAAATTGAGGAGGTTGTTCTTTTATTGCTTTATTCATTATATCTTGTATATTTTGTTAATTATTTGCATATTTTGCTCATTATTTACTGTATATTGTCATTGCCTGCACAACATATATTCCGTCAAATGACATCTAATTTTGCTTTTTGACTTAAAGGACGATTATGCGGGTTCACAATCGTTCGTTAACCAAACTTTTCTCGGGGCACCCTTAAGAATGTAGTTGGCTGCTGGATAGTTAACGATCGTTAACTGTCTCAATCCAAGTAGTTCGCTTGGGTCACCTATCCACAATAAACAAAGTCACTCCTAGTCATCTAGTGTAGAGCAAAGTCAAAACCTCATATTAAGCATTACACAAACTCGAGGCACATTAGTATAAGACATGCATTCATTTTTTGTATGTTATGTGATATACTTGTTACACGTGAATATGTTGTATGATAGTTCATTATTTAAAATCACTCTTGCTAACCTAGTTTTTAGAATATTCATAATTCAAGTCGAGTTTTTATTCAAGTTATAATTTGTTGGAACTACGTTTGACCTGATTTCTTCTTCAACGGGATATGTAGGTGTCATAAGGGCTCGGTCATCTTCCCTGTAATCTTTCCAAATTTTAAAAAACGGAAAGTGGTGCAAAATTTTTTGAGGAGGTCTCCAAAAATTTTACAAAGGATATACAAGATTAAATACCAGAGGTTGTTGAAGATAAAACTGGGGCAAAATTTTCAAGGAATGACCTCAAAAATTTCACAAAGTTTGTACCTAGACTCCAGAATTTATGAGGCTTCACTTTGAATTGGTTCGTATATTTTGCATTAATTTTTTGTACCTGATGTCAAATTAATTGTATATCTTTGATTTTTATTATATTCTATTGAAGATATTATTTTAGTTGACATTTTTTGAGTTGGGTTGTCCTCCCTCCAATGTGACTCATTCATGTTTTTTACTTTTGTTGTTTTTTCTTTAATTAATAAAAAATATTTTTTTTGTTAAGTTTGGGTAGTCCTCCCTTCAACGTGACTCATTAATTTCTTATTTTAGTTTTGGTTACTTTGTTTAAATTTGGATGGTCCACCCTTCAATGTGATCCACTGATTTCTTCATTTTTGTGAATTTTTCTTAAAATATTAAAAATATTTTTTGTTAAATTTTGGTTGTCCGATTTTCAATGTGGCTCAATGATTTTTCATTCCCTTTATTTTTCCTACCAAAAATGTATTTGATCAAATATAGATTTTATGTCATATCTGAACGAACTACGCAAACTTGATTCTCATCATTGAGATACGTAGGCAGCCCTTTGAGGGTTCGGTATTCTTCATTCAATGATTCTTTATTTTTATTTTTTTTCATTTCATTCTAAAATATTATGTTAGTCTTTACTTTGTTGGTGCCAACACATATCAAGTGCGCATATGAAAAATAATTTGTACAACAAAGAAGATTGACTTCTTGTTAAACCATAGATTCTTTTTGGTACCTCTCATTCATACTTTTGTTACACTCTTAAATGTTCTTGTATATGTTCAAGATTAGAACAAAATCAGATTCATTGTTTCATGTGCATTGTGTGGTGAGCTTTGAATTAAATTCAACTGTTTTGCATTGTTGATCTAGAACTTGACCTAGATGTTATTGAGGCGAAATTCTGAGTAATGTTTGATTTGAAAAATGATTGTAGGCCTTCTTTGATCCATTTGAGCCTTTCAAACTATACCACATGACATAAATCCTTTGTGTGTCCTACTTTGACCCTTAAGTCTTTTATTTGGACAACCATATGTTAACCTATATCTTTTCTGAGTGCTTACACACACTATACTCTCTTTTGGCCAAACTTTCTTGAGCGCACTGAAGACGTGCAAATTACAAAAGAAGATTCAAAGTTCAAATTTGTCAAAGACAAAAGTTAACAAAGTCCGTGAGAGTCAAGAAAACAAAAAATGACTTCAAAAGAAATAAAAAAGTTCAAAGTTCCCCACAAGTTCAATCAAGCAGAATTTCAAGAAAAGAAGAAAAACACTCCAAACAAAAAGGAGAAAATTCAAAAGGGGAAAACTCAGACAAACAAAGTTTCAAAGAAGTCAAAAGTGCAAAAGGAAGGGACACCAACGAGAATCAAACGCCAAAAGTGTAACAAATGTTAAAAGCATCTATTTAGTGCAATGCTCAAGAAGGGAATAAATCACTTTTATCCCAAATGACTATCCTACCCGTCCCTAAGCATACATTACAAGTTATTAACAAGCCATACATGATTTCAATTCAAATGTTCTCACATTAGTAGGGATTTACATGATGGTCAAGCCTATGGTATCCAATTGCATGCGTTGAACATTTTTCTGAGTGTGGGTGTGTTTTTCTAGATGCTCCCAAATAAAAACACTTTAAATGTGCGTATATTGAAAATTTCTTTCTTGTGAGGGCACTTGAAACATGATGTTAGGTGTAGTTCAAAGACTTTGTCAGAAGCAAGGTGAACAAATCTTGTCGTTACTCAAGTACATTTGAGGTAGCACTTGAATCTATAAGAATTACCTCGAAATCAATCTCAGTTGAAAGATAAAAAATTAAAATTGCGAGAGATTTTTGTATAATACTTTTGTTGGTGATAACCAAGTTAAAATATGTTTCATTGTTCATAAAATAAAAATGGATTAAAATCCAATTTTTAATTTTTATCCAAACAACTTTGTGGACCGTTTCATTATTGATATTTATCCAAATGACTTTGTGGACCATTTCAAAGTTTAAATTGCATATTTGGTAGTTATACCCTTCAAAATGACATCTGTTTATTTTTTGATAGTCATAACCTTCAAAATGACATCTTTTATTTTTGGGTCATCATATCTTTCAAAATGATTTCTTTAAATTTTGGATCGTCATACCCTCCAAAATGACATTATTTTTTATTATTTGTGTCGTCATACTCTTCAAAATGACATTTTTTAAATTATTATTTGGGTCGTCATACTCTTCAAAATGACATTTTCATAAATTTGAGTAGTCACACCTTTCAAAATGAGATTTTTATAATTGAGGTCGTCATACCTTTTAAAATAATATCTTTTAGAAAATAATTTATTATCTCAAATAAATTAATTCTTTTCACATTGGTTTGTCATGCCGTCCTATATGACATTTTTTTTGTTTTCTATTTTAAATTGATTTTTTGTGAAGTTCAAATTACCCCATCAGTGAATTACCTTGTCCATATAAACACATTTAGACATCATGCACACTCATATTTCATCATACCATATAAGACATAGTGTTAGCTTACTCATGCATTCATAATCATGTACCTAGATAACCATCCTAGTAATTTTCCTTTCAAGACACACATATGTAATGCATAGAAAAGTTCTGTAACAACCTGAAAATGACTATGTTAAGTAATGCTTAAATGTACCTAGAATGCATTGATTAGATCGAGTTCACAAGGATTGTTGCACATAGAACCAGACCTTAGAACCTATTCAATTAGCCAAGCCAACCAACTTGGTGAGTTAATTGAACTAGGCAAGGTGAGACCAACCATGTAGGGCACCCGAATCGAAGAGATTCACCCGGATGAGTTTTACCTGACTTAAAAGGGGTAATCTTAGGTTTGGAAGGTCTAGGGGTAATGGTCTTTTCCAATATAGGGGTAGTATTGTAATTACTCTAAATATTTAATTAATTAATTGATTAATTTATTAATTTAAAAAGGAGGGGCAATTCGGGTAGGGATTGGGCGAAACAGACTTTTTCGCAAGTTAGGATTCACCCTGTTTCGAGCCTTGGTGGAAGCGACATTAGGTGGATTAGTTGATGATTATAATCTTATTTTGTAGGATCTTGGTGGTCATTTTTCTTACCCTTAAAAAAATAGATTTTTAGACAATTAGGAAAAGTTGTAATTTAACTAAGTCTTCACCTAATCTCATTCTCACGTCTCTCTCTACTCTCACTTTATTTACATGCTAAAATTTCTGTAAAACAAAAGAATTGACCAAGAAAAAAATATAAAGGTCATCAAGAACTTGAACGCTCGAACTCAAAAAGCAAAATAAGCTTCAAAACGAAAAGCAAAAACCAAAATCTTCACGGATTGTGCTTGTGATTTTGGTGGTGAGACGTTGGCTTAATGGGGGGATTTTGGAAGCACGTAAGAACACTTTGAACGACTTCAGGAATAAGTTTTCTTTCTTATTGGTCCCTTTCCCCAAGAGACCCCTAAGATTCAGACTACTCACAATCAAAAACTAAGTTTGTTCCCGTTGCATGCCTTTGTTATTAGATCCTTTGAAAGATTCAAGTATGTGTTGGTATGACTTTTGGTAGATGATTTTAGGAATGGTTGTGATTACTTGTCTGAATGTCTATTCAGAATTATGTAGAAATAAACGAAATGTTTTCGAAAATGTGCAATATGTTAACTTGTGGGTGCACGTGTGTACTGTGATTTTGATCTCGGCTTGAAGCATGGAATTTGACATGTTAAATTGTTGTATTTTATGTGTATGAATATGTTAAAAACGTGATGTTAATATGAGTTCAAAGGTGTTGAATTGAATGAAAATTCTTGATTGAAAGTAACCTTGAAAATGCACATAAAGATCTCCCTAAAAACTACTCAAAATGTCTTAATGTTTAACTGAAAGAGGGTGAGAAAATGGAATGCAAAAAGATGATAAAATTCCCAAAAGTAACCATGATAACTCACCTAAAGATGCACTAGATGCTACACGAAAATTTGTCCTAAATCTAACATTCAAAGTTGAGAAAATGGACTGCAAAAAGGGTGAACAAATTTCCAGCATTCTGGATTTTTTTTCTGGCAGCTTACTGATTTTAAAAATATTTTTTTAATATATGAGGTCAGTGGGGATTGAACCCAAGATCTCACCACATATAATCAAAACTATAATCTGAACCACTAAACCAACAACCCATCACTGATAAACAAATAGTATTTTTTGGTTCGACTTATCGATTTCGATTGAATTTTGAACAACCCTAGGAGAAATATAAAAGGGACTGACTTTGTTTTTTTGGTAGTTACAATTGAACATTTATTTTTTTACAACCGTAAATTTTTAAGAAATAATAATGGGAGATTAATTTACTAAACTAATTAGTTATTAAAGTATAATCATACTTGGTAAGTTACAGAGTAGCTAAATCATTTTTTGATAGGTTATAAAACAGTCATCCAAAATATTTTGGGTGAATTAACAATGAACCTTATTTTTTTTAAAAAAAGATCAACTCAGCTATGTTATAGCTTTTTCATGTGTGTTGCATGTGTTCCATGCAATAAAATTAAATTTTATTATTTTTAAAGCATGAATTATATTAAAATTAAAGTGTAATGAGTAATATCAAATTTGATGTGGAAAAATACAACCGAAACTTAATGTACAATTAATTGTTGATCGACAAGTTATTAGATTCATATTCTCGAAATCTTCAAATGTGAACAATTAACACCTTCTTATAAATAATATTTTCTGTTCATGTTCCAGTTCGGTGATCAAATTGATCTCTCAGGATTAAAACATTAATATTTTTTGTGATTTAATTGAAAAATATGAGCAACTTTAGTTAACTACTACTAATTTTGTTAATCAATAATCAAAGTAACTTGAATGAAAAGGATTATAACAGTAAATTAAGTCTAAGGAGAAAATCCAACTTCATAGAAGACAAAAGGCCAGGAAAGAGAGAAGACCAAAATAATAATAGGAAAAATTAGTAAACTAGTCAAAATAAATAACATATTTAGTATAAATATCCATACTTTATAAATATTAGCAATAATGTCAAAAATGTCATTATTTTAAAAAATTTATGTGTCCCAATTTTCTTCCTATTTTATCTCTCTTTTTCAATTAATTCTATATATCCTATTTTTTTAAAAAAAATATTTTCTCTCATATTTATCTTTTCAAATTGTTAATTCTCTCTCCCATTTAATTTTTTCTCTCTCTCATGGTTATCTTTTCTGATTTTCCTCCAACATTCAAGTTGTAAATATTTTTTTGCCATATATTTTGGTTGTTTTTTTAATCCAAAATTAAATCAATAAGAATCCCTTTGATTAAGGTATCTCTAATCTTTATCCTATTTTCAGATTTCTTTTCTAATTTTATTTTTGTTTAAATCTTAAAAAAATGTTGTTTGTATTTTTCAATTTCCGTTATGATTTACTCTCCAATAGCTCAATCCAAGAGGCTTACTAGAGGTATTCATCTTAATCAACCAATTTCTGGTGATTTTTCATCCTTTAATTTATTTATTACTTAACAAATAGTGTATAATGTATGATCCGCTGCTAAAATGAGGGAAGAAAGAGGGTAAGAACATTTACAAGACTCATTGGTGTGAAAAACCTTCCTCAAATTCAGAACGCAAATGTAGAATCTTTGTCTACTCGTGAGGATCTTGCAAAAGACGACGAAGATCGCGAACAATTTTCTATCAGTTTGTTTTGTATTTATAGTTCTTTTTTAGAATTTGGTATGCTTTCTTAATTTGTATTCAAATCACTATGTATACTATCAATATTTGTATAAATTTCATGTTGCATGGTTTATGAATCTTGTATTTGTCCCTAATTTGTATTCATCCAAATGTATGTGAACTAATTATGTATTTTATTTATAAGAAGAACAACTTTCTATTAGTTTATTTGTATTCAAATACAAATACAAATAATAGACATATTGGAATGAATACGACTTAGAAAAGGAAACAAGATTTTGAAAAGAAAAAGAAATACAGAGTGAAAAATATATACGAATACAAATGTATTTCTTAAATAGCTACATTTTATTTGACATACATATTGGAATGAATACAAACTAATAAAGGTATGTCAACAGAATTTGACATTTTTTTTTCTAATTTGTATTTATTCTAAAGGTATGTCAACTAGTTATGTATTTTATTTAAGAATGACTACACCAAATATTCAATTATTTCTTTTCAATTTTATATTTCATTCACTTTTTCATCATACTAATTTTTCGTATTTTATATATTATTATACAAAATTCTAAATAAAAACTAGAATAAATAGAAATACAAATAAAATACATATTGAAATGAATACATACAGGCTTTTTGAAGAAAAAAATAACTATATAGGGAAAAAATATATGAAAATACAAATATATTTCTTAAATGACTATATAGATAAATTTGGCATACCTATTGGAATGAATACAAACTAATAAAAAACTATAATAAATATAAATAGAATAATTGTGGAATGAATATAATTTTAAAAAGGTAAAAATTCTGGAGAAAAAAAAACAAAAATTTAAATTTTATTTGAAAATGTAACTGATGAGAAAATTAAGGATGCTTGCCTTTTTTTTTGAAATATTCCCCCCTTAATTTTCTCCTTTTTGTTATTAAATAATTATATTCTTTAAATAAAAATAAATAATAAAAACATACATAACAAACTAAAATGACATTTTTACTAAATATTGAAGTTGTTGCTAATGAGTCCTCTTAAATGTTAAAATATTGACATTTTGAAAAATTTCCCATAATAATAATATATATTTGGTCAATCATGATAATATCACGAAAAACTCACATAAGTGGGTAAATGAAACTTGCAATGACAAGTCCATCACAAGAAGGTCAATATGGACAAGCCCCAAAGACTCTTATGCATAACGAGTTATAAAGACTTTAAACTATAAATAAATAAGAGTACGACAAAGACATATACAACCACTATTTTTTTGGAGTTACTACAATATGACATTTTTGAACTTTGAAAGAGGTTAGAACCAAGAAGGAAAAAATGAATATACTAAATGAAGTATGTGGTTTATGATAATCTAAAGTAATTACAATTCATTCATGTTAGCCCTAATGTTGAACTTTACATTTTCGTGGAGTTCACATTTTTCTCATAAATATCAAAATAATCGTATCATATCATATATTATTATAAATGGAAACAAAACAAAAAAAATTAAAAGTTGAATTATGATTTTACCCCTATTATAAATTAAAGTGTTATGACAATAACTAACTATTTAATTGAAATATTAAATTATATAATCTATATAATAATATAAATTTGAATCTAAGAATGATGATGTGGCATGCATCAATGGCTTGAATGATTATTTAGTTATTTTGTTAGAATTTTGAATTTTTTGCTTATTTTCTATTCTAAAATCTTCATGACAAACTATATATTTCATTATTAATTATTATTAGCATTTATTGAAATCACTCCTACTAATCATATATGTTAATTAATAATGTTTTATTTCATTTATAATTTTCCTTATCAATAAAATACTATTAATTTCCTAAAATCTCTCTATATTTTTTATGTCACAAAAGTTTTCAGTTTTAATTAGATGAATTGTATCTCATTTGTTTCTTTCCTTATTAATATAATATTAATCTTTCTTAAAATCTCTTCATTTTCCTTATGTTACTTCGATTTTCCTCTCTTTTTATTTTTGATGGGATAAATTAAATATTATCATTATGAGTATTAATGAATGAAAAAAATTGTGCCAATTTTACTTACAAATACAAATTGAAAATGTCATATTCCTTCTGGCACAAATTGATTTCACTTTCATTCTCTTTGTAATATCTCCATTAAAATTTGGTAAGTTCAACAATACTCTCTTCTTTTAAGTATAAGTTCACCAATTCAATTTGTCATTGGTGAATAATATGTTTTGTAAATTTTATTTTCATCTTTTTTTTCCTCTTTCCTCATATATGATATAATTTTTTTTTATCTATATGTAAATAGGTTTCCTCTAATCAGGGTAAGTATAATTTTTTTTCTCTACATGTAAATAGGTTGCTCTCAATAAGGTAAGATTAACTATCTTCTTTTAAAAGTTGTATATAGATTATAATATCATTAATTCAGAATTTGAATTTTATGTTTTTCATTTTAATTCAAATGTATCAAAATTTAACTAATTTTTTTATCTCCAATCTTAAAAATATTGAATTTGCTGATACGCTCAAACTTACTTCTCAAATAAGAAGTAAAGCGGTCCTATCAAGTAAAGAACCCAACTAATGAGGTTGGGATCGTTCCCACGAGGAAAATAGTTCACACTTAACTTTAATCTATTATTACTATTATTTAGTCAATTATTTCCTTAGAAAACAAAGACAATAATAGGTTTTTTTTATTTCTACATGAATGAAAATAACTAACTAAATTAAAGTAAACAACTAACAGATTCAAATGTTAGAGTTTAATCAATTAATAAAAGTAACTAGGGTTTAAGTGTTCCCCCACAGGTGCCTAACTTGATAATTCTAACTATAACAATTCTTTCCAAGTATCTTGTATGCAAAGTGATAAGTTATGTATTTGTAAATCCTTGGTCCGGCATCTAGAAAGTTTCACTCCGCACCTTGGTCCGGCTACGTGTGTTGCTACAGTTACCCTTACCTTTACCTCATATTAACCATTGTATTCAATATTTGACTAAGTTATTACCTCGTACCAATCAATACTAGACTATTAGATAGTATACACTAAATCTATGTTGATAATTCTTTTCCTATTATCTACCTCTTTGGTCCGGCAAGTAGCGTTAAGGCGAGTTCTAACGTTGTCCATCAGTGAAAAAGACTTCTAAGCGAAAGAATTATCAACACATGCAAGACACTATTCTAGAATTGTTATTTTAGTTAGATTTTACCTCATTATTCACTCATGGTTCCCACAACCCTAGTTATGGAATTTAGTTACCCATAGTCATAATCACAATATTCATATATGTAATATAAGAATTCATGCACATACTTCAATGAGAAAGAATAAAATCCAGAAGTTCACTTGATAAATAAACAAAAGCACCAACAATCAATTCCAGAAAAAGTGTATCAATTACTGAAAATAATTGAGGACTAAACATTCTCCAAAATTATAACAATCACAAAGTCTAATATCGAAGAGTCTACTAACAAAGATTCTAACCCCAAAATGAGGTTTTTCCAACTATTTATAAAAAATAAAAAACTAATAAAAGAAGGACTCTAATTGCTGAAAATCTGTTAAAACGCGTCCGAGTCGACGAACCTCGTGACGGATCGTCGTGGTCACGACGGGCCGTCATGGCCTCCGTCAGCCTATACTTTACAAATGCTTCTATTGCTTTCTTCATTACCCTCAACGAACAGATATAACGGACTGTTCAAAGCACGACGGTCCATCGAGGGTCTCCGTTCCATAACACTTCAACTTCTTGGAATTTGGGTATTGGACTACTCTCTGATCATCACGAACCAGCAGGACGGACCGTCGTGGCTATGACGGTCCGTCATGAACTTTGTAATCCACACTTAGGTAAAACTTCCTCATCTTCCTTCAACAGCTTCACTACGATGCCACCTACGGGCCGTCACAAGCTCGACGGACCGTCACAGGCCCCCGTAGGTGGTCACTTTTCTGCATTTCTTGCTCAAAAACTTCCGCATTCATCTTTAGACAGATTTTCTGCAAATAAAGAGAAACTTACATAAAAATTGATACAAAAAGGATTTTGGACACACATTAAACTTAAGGGAAAAACATTAAAAATACCGTGAAACCACGGTATATCAACACCCTCAACTTTAATTCGTTGTTTGTCCTCAAGCAACATACTATGACTCACTACAAAATCTTTGTAGAATAGTATCCATGTTTAATCTTTCACAATCATTTGAATATCAATACCGATAAGTCTCATCATGTTTATGCATGTTAGCACTATTAGGCTTGAATTATGTGGAATCAGACCATGACACAGACTCACCACGCACTGACACCTATCCTCTTCAATTTCTCACCGAGGTGCTAACAATTTCTGGTATTGCAACCAGTGTCCTCACTTCAAGACAACATCCTCATCTTTCACATAATGATTTCGGTTTGAGTATAAGGATTACTTTTCAACACTCACTCTCAGAACAAATTCACAACTCATTCATACATATTGCCATAAGCTTGCCCTTATTTTCACTGCTTTAAGTTCGCTATACAACCTTTAGGATCACGATAGGACTTTCTTAGCTTGTAAGATAGGCTCAGGGTCAGGTAGGGTATATTTAGGTATACTTTAGTGACTTTTTGCCCTCCTTGACATATCGGCTAAACATACCACTTTTTATCATTTTATTTCGCCCAATTTCTCATATTCTTTCACCTTGCTATTTTCCCTTCTTTCTTCATTTGTGTAAGTGACTCTCTTCTTTTCTTGCTTGTATTTATTGTATTTTTTTCACTTTTCTTTCAACTGGTCCTTGAGCCACTTTACTTTTGTTCTTTCTCTTTCTTTGTTCTTTCAACCCCACTTTCCAGAGTATTCCTCATAAGAGCCACCCTCAACTCATGGGTTTGCCATGAGTCGAAGTACACAATACCCAATGTTGGTTTAGGGCCACAAAAAGGTTGTTTACAACATTAGGCACCCTCAACTTATGCTTTTGGCATAAGCTGAGGTGCACATGTCCAAGGAAGGACCAGGGCCAACACATTATTCCCAGAAAAGATCATTTGGGGTGAAAAAGAAAGGTCTATTTTAAGCTCAAATCATTTGGATCAAAGAGGGATTAATTTCATTCATTTTTTTATCTAGGCTAAAAATTGACTATATTGAACAAGGGCCTATGATGCTTTCCTAATTGTTTATTACAACTTTCTTTTAGCAGGACTAACCAGTCAAGTTCTAGCTTAGTACAAATAGTGGACTATTGAAATCTTCCTCACACTCACTTGACATCTCATTACTCTACCAGATTATCAGACAACTAGTTCGAATTTTAGACTTAGGGTCATGCAGTGGTGTATCTCTATGTCATGCTTAGAGCCACACATTTATCAATTACTATGCCTAGTCATGCATCATTTTCATTAATCAGGATATCATTTTAGCCATCATGCTTCAGAGTTAAACTATGTACATAAGATATAGACATGCCGGTTCAGCAATAAGAATAATCAGTCTCTTAGGAAAAAAGAACACAGGCAAGAAAACCCAAAAGAGGATAGTGAATTGGGCTACTCAGACTTCACCCTAACACTCACTTTCCATTTACCCCACCCCCAACAAAAAGGTATGCAATTGTCCTTAATGCATAAAAATAATTGAAATACGAGAGTGGTAGGTGAAGCAAACTTGGGGCGCAAAGCGCCGACGATGAACAAGCTTGTGGGTCTGGATCCCCAGAACCACTACCTCTGTAGTCTGTACACCCCCAGTAGTGTCCTTATTAGCAACAACACTATCAACAGTACCTCCCGCTATCGCCACATCTCTAGATCTAGATGCCCTAGAATCCGACTCTACAGCCCGATCCGACGCGCCTCCTCATCAGCAAACGAGGCTCTCCTCGCAGCCTCCATCTCACGACGCTCCTTCTTTCGTGCTCCAGCCTCATTCTCCTCTCGACCCTTGCACCTTTTGGCATGTTCTCGAGGGAGAGGTGGTGGAATTTCAAAAGTGGCGAATAAGGCTGCCATCATTGTGTCCTCAGCAGGCTCTGCAGAAAGGGCCATAGACTCAGGCACCCTAGCCTCTAGGATCATATCAATGTCAGCTCTAAGACTTCAACCGCAACCTGAAGGGTAGACACATCCACCTGATGGGCCGTCCGGGCTAGCACCCGCAACTCAAAAGCATCCAAGCGCCGATGAACCTCAGCGATCTTCCGCTATGTGTGCTGGACCAATTTATGCTCCAAACGCTCTTCTACCTCAGTAATAGACCTCTGCATCCAAGGCTGTATGTGATGCAGAAGTGTAGCCATCTGTGCCTCTAGTTTCAGGACCCTAGCAAGCGGGACCAGAGCGGGGAACGGGGCTGAGTGAGAGGAGCTAGGGGCAGTGCTACTACCCAGTATAGACTCGATCGGGGTAGTGTCAGTGGTTTTAGAAACAGCCTGCATAGCCGTTCGAGCATGTGCTACCGTATCTCCCAGATTTTCACCAAGTGGAGGAAACTCTGGAAGGGGCCCTCTGCGTGGAGCCAACTCATTGGCCTCATCCCTGATGAGGCCGATATCAACAGTGCCCAGCGGACTCTTGAGCTGATCAATGTGCCAGATGGGCACACCTGCAGACTTGCATAAGGAAAATATCATGCACGAGAAAGGGTAAGTAGTTATGACCTTGAAAGCCCTCTAGTGAATGACCGTCTGTAGAAGCCAACCGAAGTACACCTCAAACCCGACTATCATTGCCGCCATCAGAACTGCACGATCCCAAGTGACTATATTATCAGCGGCCGTGGGGGAAAGGTAGTGGCGGAAAATCAATCATAAGAACTTAGCCGTGAAGGTCAATTTAACCTTCTTGATGGCTCCCTTCGGCTCCGTTACCCAGTCGGCATCCTCTCCATCAATACACAAGTGCAGGGCCATCCACCTATTGGTGGACTCTCTCAGCGATGGATCACACAAGAATTGGACTTTTTTTACAATTAGCCACCGGTAGTCGAACTCGACAGTGAGAGGGGTCCTGTTGACATCAACATCCTCGCTGTATAGATACCGGCGGATGACGGGCAAGGAGATATCGACCTGAATGCCACGTACTCGGACATTCTCAAGTGGGTCCTATTTGGCGGGGGTAGCCCGCCTTTCTATTTGTGATCCCATGTAAGATGCGTAGAACTCTCAGACCAACTCCTCACTATAACGGCCTAAAGGAGGAGCTATCCACTCCAGCCGGTGTCTAGTGAAGAGATTGTGGATCTCTGGCATGGTGGGGAGATTTCATGTAAGAACCCGCCTCTCCAGTGTAAGGGTCCGTGTCATGACACCTTTATCATTTAGAAACTTGGCATTGGAATACACTTGATATTGCCTGTTGACACACCATCGGTTGGGCTGGTCGGCAACAGGGGTGAGAGCACCAGTAGGTGACCCTGGAGTGGAATCAGGACTGTCAGCCTTATCAGATGAGGCAGATTTTGCAGATGTGGCAGATTGTGCAGATGTGGCGGGGGCAGGGACTTCGGTGGACCCGGAGGCTTCCTTTGACCACGAAACTCCTAAGGAGCCAGACGCTCCTTCTTCATGTGTAGCTGACCCAGAATGTGTGCCGGTCAGTGTGCGCTCTTCATTAGACTAGGTGGCAGTGACTAAGTTGGATGCCACCTTTTTGGGTGTAGCTCTGGTAGCACGTGCAACTCGTGATGGAGTGGTAGTGCCTGGGGGCACGTACTCAAGGTCATGCTCATCATCAGAGCCTATAACCTGTTGGGCAGACAAGGCAACAGACTATGAACGCCCACGTGCGTAAACTCAATCTTGTTTTGGTGCCATTAGAGATAGTACCTATAAAGAATCAATATTAGCACGAGAAGAAGCAAACAAGACAAGCAAAAACGACACAAAATAAATATAAGAGCTAAGAATGACTTTTCTGCAGTAATAGTGAAACACGACAGACTAGGTGACGACTCGTCGTGAGTAGGACGACCCGTCATGAAGCCCGTCATGTCTTACTTCAACTATGTTAATGTGGAGACCCTTGAAGGAAAGTCTTTGACAAGTATGATGGCTAAACAGGACGGACCATCATGACAATGACGGTCCATCGTCGATGTCCGTCAGAGGTCACTTAGAAAAAGTATGGAGACCCTCATGAGATGGGTCTCTACCGTCATGATGGTTGTGCAGGATGGATCGTCGAGGGTATGACGGTACTTCGTAGATGTCTGTCAGAGCACACTTAAAAAAAGTATGGAAACCCTCATGAGATGGGTCTCTAACCGTCATCACAGTTGTGTAGGACGGACCGTCGAGGGTATGACAGTCCGTCTTAGATGTCCGTCAGAGGACAATTAGAAAATGTTTGAGACCCTAAAAGGTCTCTGAAAACCAGAACGGTTGTGCAGGACAGACCATCGTGGGAACGACGGTCCGTCGCATGTATCCGTTGGTGGACACTTAGGGAAAAAGAACAGTGAGGTGTTGGAACAGACCTTATGATGGTCCTTCGTGGGTACGATGGTCTGTCATCGGGGTCTCGTTTTGTCATTTAGTGACAGAACTGGGGATGCCACAATCATCCCGTATGACTCAAATGGAATTCTTAGTGTTAACCTACATGTTACTAACCCAAATATCTAGAAAACTAGCAATGCTAAAGCACCCTATTTATAGAGTTTTAAAAATGCAATTTGAGGATTCTCAACCTAGGTTAGACCAAATTGGATCAAAGAATGAAGAGCCTCCAAAAATAAATAGGCTAATACAAATTTAAAAAAAAACAAAAATGCAAGGTAAATGGGTAGAGATCAGAGACACATGCCTGAAAAGAGGAGAAAAACAAGCAAGGGAGGTACTTGGTGATCAAGAACAGTACCACAACAACTGACTTCGATCAATATAAAGGAGATATCCTGAATTGGGGAATCTGGGAGGCGATTGGTTGATAGAGAATAGAGGTAGGAAGTTGGAAGTTTGAAAGGGAGGGAAATGGGAGAAAGAGGGAAAGAAATCGTTCAAATGAAGGGGTGGGGGGTTTTATAGGTTGAAAAATTTTACATGTCCGCAGCCGGTTCGGGTCTGGTATGCTGGTTAATGACGCAACGAATCCTCGATGATGGTCTATCGCAGATGCGACGGTTCGTCATGGGTTCCGTCGCGTGTGCCCTAATTTTGACAGTAACTGAAAGACGTACCTGACACGACGTATTCATGTGACGGTCCATCACAAGCGTGACGGTCCATCGATGTATCCGTCATTGACTGTTGCAGGGTGATTTTCTGCAAAATTTCTTGGTGATGTGCCTGCAAATTTAAAACCCACTAGTAGAAAATGATACCATTACTAGAAACAAAACTATAAGTATTGGGTTTCCTCCCAACCAGTGCCTGATTTAACATCGTGGCACGACTGAGGACACTTGATTACTCAGCCTTCATCAAGATGGTATGCCTCGGTCACTTCATTCGCTGATTCAACATGCCCAAAATAGAGTTTTATTCATTGTCCATTTACCTTAAACCACACACCCTCCTTGGTTTCTAACTTAACTGCTCCATGAGAGAATAGTTGGGTAATCAAGTAAGGGCTAGTCCATTTGGACTTGAGCTTGCCCAGAAACCAATGCAAGCTAGAATTGTATAAAATCACCAAATTCCCAACCATTAACTCTCATTTTTCAATTTTTAGGTCATGGTGCTTCTTCATGTTTTCTTTGTAGGATATATAGCAGATACCGATGGGATTTCACCACTCTGCCTCATGGACCTACAAATGTTGAAGGTTGCTTTTTCATTTTTCAACCGAAATTTCATCTGCCCCTTTTCAATATCAAATAAGGCCTCTACCCATAGCAAGGAATAGCCTCCCAAGAATAATAGGCACTTCAAAATCAACTTCACAATCAAGAATAACAAAATCTGCTGGAAATATGAACGACTCCACTTTTACTAGAACATCATGGAGTATCCCTATAGGCCTTTTCACTGTTGGACCGACCATTAGTAGCCGCATCGCAGTGGGCTTTGGGTCACCCAAACCTAACTTCTTGTAAATCGAGAGGGGTATGAGATTTATGCTTTCCCCCATATCACATAATGCTTTCACAAAATGTAATGACCTGACTGTACAAGGAATAGCGAATGCACCCGGATCTTCTTTCTTTTGTACAAGAGATCTTGTAGCAATAGGACTACAATACTACATTCTATCATCATCCTCGAAAGTGATCGATTTTTTCTTTGTAACCAGATCTTTCATAAACTTGGCATAACCGGGCATTTGTTCTAGAGCTTCTACCAAAGGGATGGGAAATGGTGGTGGTAGTCTAGGCATGGGAATTACCTTTGTAGGCACTTCAGCATCTTTTCAAGTGTTATCTTCTATTTCACCACTACTCTCTACCACCTTATCATTATCTTTTATCAACTTTTCCTCCTTAGACGGCATAGGTGGGTCAATGGTCTGGTTACCACCCCGAGTAGTGATTTCCATACATGTCCGTCATTTTTTTAAATTTTGGACAGTGTTGCTAGAAAGAGTGCCCGGTTGCCGTGTGTTCACAGTCGTAGATAGTTGTACCATTTGCAACTCAATCTGCTTAATCGATATTGCATGTGTATTGAAGCCCAATACCCGCTAAATCACTCTTTAACTCTTTAATGTGCTCATCACTAGCATAGAACCTCCTCACCATTTTGTGCAACATATCCTCAACTCGCGCCATACTATCTCCACCAGCCCTAGGAGTAACTTCACGATTTTGAGGAAGGACATAAGGCCCATTCCTATCATTTCTGTTACCATAGTTACCCATGTTGAAGTTGTTATCGCAGTTGTAGTTTCTATCTCAGACATAATGACCCTCATAGTTATAGTTACCATAGATCCGACCTTGGTTTCCTTGACCTTGGCGCCAATTCTCCTGATTTGAGCCTTGGGCACTCGGTCGGAAACCCCCCGTCTGTTCATTTACCGCATAGGAATTCTCCTCATAATAGTATTCATCATTTGGTGTTGGTGGTTTAGACAAGTAGTTAACTGCATTTATCTTTTCTTCACCCCTAGTGATATGTTTTAAAACCAACCCAAGCTCAGTTTTCATCTGAGCCATGTCTTCACGAATCTCATCTGTGGCTGGGATGTGAGTGGATTGCACTGTGAAGGTATTTCTCCCAATATCTGACTTCCTAGTACTCTAAGCTTTCGGAGATTTTCTCTAACTTTTCGGCAATCTCAACATAAGGAGACTCCTTATAAGAACCACCCGCTAAAGTATCCAACACTGCTTTATTATTATTATCCTTCCCTCGATAGAAGTATTCCTTCAATGACTCATCATCTATGCGGTGATCGGGGACGCTTCTAAAAAATGAGGTGAATCTATCCCAAGAACTACTAACTGACTCTCCTGGTAGTGATACAAAGTTGTTCACTCTATCTTTGTGGTTTAGTTTCTTGAAGACCGGGTAGTAGCGTTCCAAGAAAACGTCTCTTAGTTGGTTCCAAGTAAAATTGAGTAATAAGGGAGCTCAGTGAATCAAATAGCAGCCTCTCCCATCAGTGAGAGTGGAAAGACTCTTAGCCCTATTACATCCAAATCCAAATCAGACCTCCTTACATAACTTTTACACACTTCCCTTACCTTAGCTATATGGGCATGTGGATCCTCAAAAGGTAGCTCTGAAAACAAACCTCTGGCAGTGAGCATTTGCATCAGAATACTAGTTACCACAAAGGTGTGGCTTGGTTGTAGAGGGGGCAAGACAAGTGGCCCATCAGAGTCTGCTATATTATCATAGCCTCTGTAGTATTCTTGAGGGTGTGGAGCGGGATTTTGTACCCTTTGTTGATTTTCACCTGGATCATCGGGTAATAACTGAACATGAACATCAACAGGAGCTGGGATGTTCTGGTTTTGATAATCATCATTAATACCCAAGTTTTGATTCATATTTCATAGTGTATGCTCTAATTTGTGATCATAGGGAAACAAGTATTCTGTTCCTCTCCATGTATTTGGTATACAAGGAAGATAGTTCTGCAAGAATAAAAAACAATAGAAAGTAAAATCAAGAAAATATTGACTAAACTTTAGTAATAAGTTTAATTTAATCTAAAAGCTACTTTCCCCGGCAGTGACGCCAAAATTTGAGTATTTTATTCGATATTTGACTAGGTTATTACCTCGTACCAGTTAATACTAGCCTATTAGATAGTATACACTAAATCTATGTTGATACATCTTTTCCTATTATCTATCTCCTTGGTCCGGCAAGTAGCATTAAGGCGAGTTCTAACGTTGTCCATCTGTTTAAAAGACTTCTAAGCGAAAGAAATATCAATACATGCAAGACACTATTCTAGAATTGTTATTTTAGTTAGATTTATCTCATTATTCACCCATGGTTCCCACAACCCTAGTTATGGAGTTTAGTTACCCATAGTCATAATCACAATATTCATATATGTAATATAAGAATTCATATACTTACTTCAATGAGAAAGAATAAAATCGAGAAGTTCACTTGATTAATCAATAAACGCACCAATAATCAATTCTAGAAAAAGTGTATCAATTCCTGAAATTAATCGAGGACTAAAGATTGTCCAAAATTATAACAATCACAAAGTCTAATATCCAAGAGTCTACTAACAAAGAGTCTAGCCCCGAAAATTAGGTTTTTCCAACTATTTATAAAAAATAAAAACCTAATAAAAGAAGGCCTCTAATTGCTGAAAATTTGTCAAAATGTGTCCGAGTCAACGGACTCATGCCGTCGTGGTCGTGACGGGCCGTCGTGGTCACGACGGGTCGTCATGGCCTCTGTCATCCTATAATTTACAAATCCTTCTGCTGCTCTTTTCATTACCCTCGACGAACAGGTATAACGGACCGTTCCAAACACGATGGTCCGCCGAGGGTCTCCATTTCATAACACTTAAACTTCTTGGAATTTGGGTATTGGGACTACTCTTTGATCATCACGATGAACCAGCAGGACGGACCGTCGTGGATATGAAGGTCCGTCATGAACTTCGTAATCCCACACTTAGGTCAGACTTCCCCATCTTCCTTAATCAGCTTAACTACGATGCCACCTACGGGCCGTCACAGGCCCTGTAGGTGGTAACTTTTTTGCATTTCTTGCTAAAAAACTTCTGCGTTCATCTTTAGACAGATTCCCTGCAAATAAAGAAAAACTTACATAAAAATCAATAAAAAAAGTCTTTTGGATACAGACTTAACTTAAGGAAAAAACATTAAAAATACCGTAAAACCACGGTATATCATTTGCGCAATACAAGTTATTTAAAATTTTTATATGTACGTGAGCCTAACTAATTTATTGATGACCAATTTTAAAGAATATTGAATCTATGCCTAATATCTTATTGATCCATGTTAAGGAATATTGAATCTATGTAACACAAATTAAATAAATTTCAATATGTCAAAGAGTTTTAATATGATAAAATGTTTTGATGTAATAAGTTTCTATTTTTTACTTTTTTATTTACTTTTCAATGAAAAGCAATATTAAAGTATTATCTAATAACAGAGAGGAAAGAAAATGGAGGAGCGAGTGATGGCGTCGAAGGATTATAGACGTTAAAATTATTGAATGAATACAACATTTTACGTTATTGAGGATAAAATGGTCGTATTTCACTTAAAAAGTATTAAAATATAATTATGATAATTCAAAATGTATAGAGATAATCTCATGAAACATTTTTATCTTTTACTTTTTGTTTCATTTTCATACAAGTATATTGTTTATTTATTTTAATTAAAATTACACTATTCGTCATAACTTAGGAAAGTAAAAAATAATAATTACTTACGTAAAATCCAAAAAAGAAAACATCATTTTACAATTCAAGCAATCTAATCATCCTTGACCAAAAAATAATTTCTAAGTCACTCACAAGTAAGTATTAAAGAAAATTATTGCTAAAGAACTTATAAATGTTATGATTTTATTAACTTGAAAATAGAAGTATTGATATAAATATTTGTACTTATAAACATATATAATTGATGATTATGAAGAAATTACTAATATTATTTTCTATTAAATTAATTTTATTTTGTAGATATGTTTATATTTTATTAGAATTCAGTATGAGGTTGAGAAATTTCATAGAAGTTGAATTTGCGGTATCTTTCTCTCTTTTGAGATTTTGTTTATCTGTTCCTACTTTATATATGTTATATTAGTTCCTTTTTCTTTTTTTTTTTTTTGAAAATTTACACATTTTATTCTATTAGCAATATTATATGTGTAATGTTTAGAAGTAATTTCTTATAAAATAATGAGAATTTTCATTATTACGATTAGTTTAACGATACAATAAAATTAGATTAAGAAGCCAACCATCCAAACAAGCGGTAAATGTAATTTAATGATCTTCATTTTCATTATTCTCACATTTTTAACTATCACAAACCCTTTATTTTATTTTATCATAAACCCTAAAATAATGAATAGATATGACATTATTTTATATTTCATATTGTAGTACCATAAAAAAGGACGCTGTAAGAATTTGTAGAAATGATCACATTATTAGCTCTTTAAGCAAATAAATGGAGTGGACATCGACAAGAGCTCGCAAGATTGTGCATTGATTTTGTATTGTTTCCTTATATTTTTAATGATTAAAATCGTAGAAAAATTAATGCATTTTTTTACATTTTCTTTCTATGATTTTTCTTTGGGATAATGCACAAATACCCCCTCAAATTATGTCCGAAATCTCAGAGACACACTTATACGAAACTAAGGTCCCATTACCCCCCTGAACTTATTTTATAAGTAATTTTCTACCCCTTATCTATCTACGTGACACTAGCTTGGAAAAAAAAGTCAACCAGCGTTTGGCCCACAAGATAGTGTCACGTAGGCCGAAAAGGGGTAGAAACTTATTAGTAAAATAAGTTCGGGATGGTAATAGGACCTTAGTATAGTATAAGTGTGTCTTTGGGATTTCGGGCGTAGGTTGAGGGGGTACTTGTGCATTTTCCCTTTTTATTTTATTTTGTATATTATACATTGTTTTGTCAAAATAATAACTTATGCTTCGTCCGCACAGTCTACTAACTATTAAGAAAATATTTTATGTCCAAATTATATCAAAATAATGTCATTTCCCCCTCTAAAGTGTCTAAACAAACACCACTAATTAATTCGCGGTGAAACTTGAAGAAGTAAACCTCCCGGGGGCACAAAATATTCAAAAGTTAGAGGGAGTTTAAACAATTTCATGTTTTTGCGATTTTAAGATGAGATAAATTCTACGGTAGTTATCATTGTTAAATAAACGCCTTAAGAAACAATAAATAATAGAGTAATATTATGTTACATTTTAAATATATTAAATTTAATACTTTGAACAATGTATTAAATATTGCATAGTATCTAATAGTAAGATAAAATAGACACAAATAAATGAATCATTCATTTATTTACAAATTCCATATAGATTATTTGACATCTACCAATAATAAAGTAAGCAAATAAAAATGAACGAAAGAAGTAATAGATATCTAACGTTTCTCTGCAACCGCGTGAAGCGCGAAATTCTCTAGTTTAATAAAAATGTTAATAACTTTTGCACTTCTTAAAGTAATTCTTAAATAAAATATCTAAATTTATTTTCTTGAAATTCTTTAAAATGCTATTTTTTCATTTAATATTTTTTTCGCGAATTCAGTAAATTTTGACTGTTCGTTTTATGATAATTAACACTCATGTTTCCGACTAGTTTACAATTCAATACTCAATATTAAATTGTAAGTTATTATTTGCAAGAAAAAACTAACAATTTTAACATCTTCCCGTAGTCATAATTATGACTTTTCATAATCATAGTTATTATGAATTTTTTAATAATTAGTCAAAATGATTTTTCATTAAATACTTAATATATTTAAATTTTTTTACATATTTTATCCTTAGATTATAGTTTTATTTTTATTATATTTAAATTTTGTAAATTATTTCATAAATTAAATATTAAATAGTAAATAATAAATCATCATATTAGTATACATAAATTACCACTAACTCTTCATTTTGAAAATGTATTTAACTCTCATTAATTATATTTATTATATTTTTATCTCTCATGTCTCATTGATAATCTCATGTGGATTAATATATTTATGACAATTCTTTGTGTTTCTCGATGATATCCTATAAATAGCAGCATTTGACATAATAATGTAAACACTTAAATCAATTGACAAAAAACATGAAAAAATCTCTATGCTTTGTTCTCTTATCTCTTTGTATATGTTTAGTTTAACATTTATGTTTCTTGTTTGTTGTTATTATACATATATTTTTTATATTAGAGAATTTACCATTATTTGTTACTTTTTATACATTGTCCTAAAATGTGACATATTAATATCCTCATTTGAATGTTGAATTTGTACAATAGTAATTAGTTTTTTTACTCTATACACTTTTAGACAATTTTATGGTTAAAGGTATATTCTTTTATTAGGAAGATATCTGTAGTTTCTATCAAATTCTTAAAAAGGAAAAACTACCCTCGACATATTTTTCAGTTAGTTATTTTCTATCATCATCAACGGAAAAATTGAACAATGAGGGAAATGATGACATTGATAACTTATGTACAAGATCATGACCGTTATCAGAACGCATTCGCTCACTGAAATCCAAGATTATATGTTAATCGAACTCACCAGTAATCTAATTCTATATGTTTCAACTTCAAAGAATAAAAATAAACACTAATTATTCTATTATATCCACTTTTAAAGGTGATATATATATATATATATATATAAAGAATAAAAAAGAAGCACATAAGCAAGACAATTAATTTTTATTTTTCAATCTTGTCTTGATAATTATAATTGTAACAATAATCTAAAGAGCAAACCAATCTATTTTTGAACACACAAAAAATTCTAAACTAAAATAAAGTTATAAACAAAGCAACAATTCAACTATACATAGAAATAAAGACCATGTTTTAGTAATTGAATTCTTATATATCCTCATGATTGCATAAGTGAGTTTTGTCGGAGTAACACATAACAAACTTTTCTGAAACGGTTAAATTTTAAGAAAAAAATTGATAAATATGAAAAGTCATATAGAAATTTGAAAGGTCAAATAATATCATAATAAATATAAAAAAGATAATTCATGAAATAAATTTATTGTATCATATCAGTGATATAATAATATTTTTATTATATTTTAATATCATGTAGAGACAAATAAAAGATTAACTCAACTTTTAAGTTAGGAGCTTCCTATATATATATACATATATACATACATACATACATATATATAAATTGTCATGACCGGACTCTAGACCCCAGACAAGACCGGCGTCTTTGACCTCTCAGAAGTTGCAGACAAGCCTACTTACGTCATTCTTACTTCGTCTACGTCATTCTTAATTGTTCACCATCAACCATCTAACATAAAGATCGTCAAATGAAAGAAATAGTTTAATATAGCATTAAATGTATACTTGTAAAAATGGCACCAATACAATGTCTGAACAAAAGCGAAAAGAAACGCTAGTGGAACATACTCCACTAGCTCAATCCTATAACCAAGCTAGAATATAAAGGGGAAACATCCTCGAAAGCATGAGGGACTACCAAGCCAGGAAAAACGAATGCTCCACGTCTGGATAGTTTCAACGTCAACGTGTAGTTCTAGCGTCCACCTGTGCCTACACCTAAAATTGTAGAGTTGTATAGGGTTAGTGCACACTTGTACTAAGTATGGGTATATTCAAGTAAACACCAAGCACATGCATGAGTAAGAATAGCTCTTTCCTAACAACATGATTATGGAAAGTCAAGTTAGTGGACTTGCCAAATTGGGATTAGGAAAGTTAGTGAGATTTCAAGATTTGGATTAGGAAAGAATTGGATTAGGAAAGTTATACCATGAGAGTAACCTGCATCATCATACTTATCCTATTGAACACATCACATAACATCGTATACATAGCACATAACATATTTCATATAGCACATAACATGTTTCATATTATTCGTTCATATGCAATTAGACCTTGGAATCATGGACTTGTTATCAAGACTTCTCAAAATGAGTGATCAACATATGGGACCTCAACTAGGGAGCCTTATTTAGCAAACACAGAGTCTGCTTAATTCATTCATACGTACTTCATTTCATTTTTTTCACTGGCTAGTGTAAACACCAACTATACCTAGGATGTAGTTTAAGACTTTCATCGGGTTCGCTCTGCAATGACCAAGAATGACCTAGTGTCATTTATTAAAGTCTAGCTCACCTCCTGATCATCCTATCCTAACACATTTGGTATCATTCATTTCATTATTTGCATCATTTGAGGTTGGCCTTATTCATTCATTGGGAACTTTAACTTTAACCGACATAGATCATGTGTGAATCATGAAATCCAGTGTCTCCCCCACACTGAAAGGAGGTGGTATAACCGGCCAAAGTGACCCAAAATATGCTAGCGTACATGGGAATTGAACCCCGCCAGATCCCTATATTGGCAGTATTAAGTTCGAAGACTAGGAGATATAAGGAGACCCATACCCGGCATGCTGGACAGTCTCATCTCAACATATTTACGTGAACCTCCGCCCTTCCCAAAACAAGGTATCACCGCTCATAGCTAGTGTATCGGTGCTCAATATAAAGATCCATTACATTCAACTCATACGTCATGAAAGAAGACTTCTAGTATGAGGACACCGTAGATCAATATACGATTTCTCATCTCATCATTAGTATTAAGTGTATTAATCTCAATACTTTCATTAGAGTTTTCATTGAGACTGATCTCTTCATTGACTTTACAATCTCATAGGTGAGTACGTTTTGGTAACATTTACTTAAGCTCATTTGAGATTGCTCTTATCTTTTACATTAGCCTCATATCATGTTGTCACCACATTCATTAACATTAGCACATTTGCTCTTCATAATTACTCACCCCATTTTACCTGAATGTTCATTTCATCATATGCCAATTCACTTGGCCATTTAGTGTGTTTCACACTCTTACTTAACCCTTATAGGGTTTCATCATTTCATTTTTATTTTCATCATTTCTTTTTTCATTTCATCATTTCGTTGTTCATTTCATCATATGCCAATGCACTTGTCCATTTAGGGTGTTTCACACTATTTCTTAACCTTTCTAGGATTTCATCATTTCATTGTTCATTTCATCATTTCTTTATTCATTTTATCGTTTCATTGTTCATTTCATCATATGCCAATTCACTTGGACATTTAGTGTGTTTCACACTCTTATTAACCCTTTTAGGGTTTCATCATTTCATTGCGTACATCTTAGGTTCATTTATTTTAGACGTATGCTAGACATATGGGTCTATGCATACCAGCCATGAGGGTTCGTTCATAGTTCGTTTAAGTGATTCATATCTTCTTAAGATTATGTGGTAAAAGACTTATGCATCTTATATGTATGTCAAGATCTCGATTTCGATCTAAGTAGGCAGCATTATTCTTGAATATTTAATTCACGTATGACTTATGTATCAATACGAAATTTGGGGAAGGGAATCAGGTTTCAAATTCCATGTTCAAATTCCATGAACATGGGGACCCATGTTCGAGCTCCAATGCCTTCATTTTATTTTCCCCTTAATTTTTCCCTTAATTTTTTGCTTAATAGAACTAAGAGGATGTTGAATCAAACCCCCACAACCTAATTTACTTTTTATTTTCATTACTTCTAATTTTCCTCCTTAGGCCGAGGGGTTGTGAGTTCGAAACCCCACAACCCCTATTTAATTTCTTTTAATTTTCTCCTTGAATCTTCTTGGGAGGTCGTGGGTTCGATCCCCACGTCTCACATCTCTTTTCTTTAATTTTCATAACTCTCATTCACTGCCTAGAGGTCGTGGGTTCGATTCCCACGCCTCATATTTCTTTTTTTTTCATTTTCTTTACTCTCCTTCACTACCTAGAGGTCGTGGGTTCGATTCCCACGCCTCACATTTCTTTTTCTTTCATTCATGGCTTTCTTATAGTGAGGTCTTGGTTTCCATCCCAACTGACCTCACATATTTTAAACATTATTTTCAAACTCCCCTAAAATTCAATATTAGCCAAAATTAAACCATCAACATGCTGGAAATTTTAATCACATTTGCAGCCTATTTTCTTCAATATTTATACATAATTTCATAGGGTAATTTGGAGATCATTTAATACGTTCTTAGGTGCATTTTTAATGCATTCGTTTAGCCAATAGATTATCACTCAAATCAGCCACATTTCAACTCATATGTACATCACCAGTTACATAATCATTTGTACTTGAAATACAACCATAACATCACATTTTAAAGCCTTAACCCGCGGCACATAGATACGATTCACATTGCACACACACGTACACATAATTTCGAAAAAACATCAACATAAGTCACATAATTCCGAACATACATATAAACACATAATCATCAACAAAACACGTTTCATCCCTAGTTTTTTACCAGCAAACATAACCAATCTATGATTCAATGGGAGCTAGTGAAAGGGATATGCAACGGGGAACAACCCTAGTTTCTGGAATAGATTCGTCTGAACCTTGGGGGTCTCTTGGGAAAGGGACCAAGAGAGAAGATAACCCATACCTTTTTAACGTTCAACCCTCGACTTGCTTCCAAAAAACTTCCCCCAATATCACGTCCAAATCCCCTGAAAGTCAACACCAACTCGACGGACAAACTTCACTTTGCCTACGCGATTGATTTCGTTTGTTTTCTTATATTTTCGTTGTGAGTTATTCAAGTGTGAAGAACTTTGGTTTAACTACTGTTTTTTTTGAAGTTATTTGGCAGAGAGATTCGTGAGTGAGAGTGATAGAGACGTGAGAGATAGAGATGAGCATGGGAGAGAAGAGTTTTCTTAGGATTAAGAGTCTAGTTTAGGACTTCGTCAATTAAGGTTTTTATTTAATTATTAAAAATATGATTTTCTTTTATTTTAACTCAGCTAATAAATGATAGATATAAATTAATTACATTAATTTACCAACTTAAATTAAAAATCTCCCCAAAATACAACCTTCACCTTATTAATTAAATAATTAATTATATATAGGGTTATTACGACACTACCCTTAGCGTGGGAAAAGACCATTTTACCCCTAGAACCTACAAATCTAAGATTTTCCCTTTTTAAGTCTGATAAAGACTGCTTAAAGTAAATCTTCATATTCGAGATCCCTACATGGTTGGACCCAACCTTTATTAGCTCAAATAACTCCCAAGTTAGTTGGCTTGGCTGTAGAAAGGGTATAGTTGTCTGGTTCTATGTGCGTCAATCTGTGTGAATCCGACATCATCGTAGGCATTCTAGACACATTAAGCATTACTTAGCATATTAATTTTTAGGGTAGTTACATTATCCCCCCCCCCATTATGAACATTCGTCCCCGAATGACACTACTCTTTACTAACAATAAATAAGTCATCTATAGAATGTATGCCTACATAGGTAATTCAATACTCCCCATTGGTGAATATCTGATTTACATATAAACATGATGGTGCACATCTTTGAAACCTACTAGCAGCTTCACATTAATAGACTAAGGAACTATTTCCCAAACAAGTCTCATCAAAGTATACAACATAAGTAAACATGTAAGTCATACAAATCAGCAACCAACGTGATATATCAAACATATTAACCTCATATTAGTGCATAAACACCATATATAGTCAAATACATGAAAGACTAATTAAGGCTATGCACCCGAGACTTCACCAGAGATGCCATCCCCTGCACCCCTAAACTTGAGTGCGAAGAATCGTTGCCTCCTGGGAGCCTCTTCACTTGGACAATTAGGTTGAAATCTCTCCTTCCCTTGTTCTTGACTCCTCCTATTTGGACAATCCTTCACCATGTGAGCTGGTCTGACACAACTGTAACAAACATTAGTGCTTATCACACTCTCCTCCATGTAGTTTTCCATACTTCCTGCATGGTGGTCTCTCTTGAGGTGTATCTACTTCATTGTTTCTCTTAACTATGGACTCGAAATTCCTATCATAGCGACCCTTGGATGAACTTGACTCCCCTTTATGGTAGAGTCCCTTCTTAAACCTGGGGTTATCCCTGATTTCAATACTACTCATCCTTGAAAAATTCTTCTCGACTTGCCTAGACCAATTCCCTGCCCTAGTGTGCTTCCTCTTTCTGCTTTCCTCCACTTGCTGGACATGGACCATAAGCCTGGAGAGGTCCATGCTGTCATGCAGCATATCTGCCCTACACTCCTTCTCGAGAACCTCAGTAATCCATGTCAAGAATCTACTCATCTCGTCTCTTCTGTTAGACATAAGAGAGGTGGCATACCTGGATAACTTCACAAACTTCGGGGAATACTCCCTGATTGTCATCGAACCCTATATAATGTTGATAAACTATTTAACCTTAACCTCTGTCATCTCCTTGGGGAAGAATCTCTCCAAGAAGGCTGTCTTAAAGGGCTCCCAAGTAACCGAAACTTCGCTCAAAGCTTAGCTATCCTGCCACATCTTGTACCAAGTCTGTGAAACATCCTTGAGTTGATAGGAAGCTAACTTTGTTTTCTCAGTATCTGTGGCCCCCATAGACACCAAGATCTTATGCACCTCGTCCACAAAATCCTGGGGGTCCTCTGAAGTCTTACACCAGTGAAAATAAGAGGGTTCATCCTCGTGAAGCTTCTCATCCTATCATCCATGGTACAAACCGATGGGTTCTCCCTATGAAAATTTTGCCGGTTGACTTGGTTAGTCATGGCCTGATCCTACATAGTGATGTCTAGTGCCATTTGGGCAAGCTATTCCCTCACCTTAGAAACAGTGAAACCAGCAGGGTTAATCGGCATGGCTACTCCTTTAGCTAGAGCCTGGGTGGAACTTGATTGTCCCTAGTAGTTGCTCCTCCTTTCCTCTTACAAATTGCTCCCCTAGTGTTCATTATCTGAAAACAACAAGGGTTGATGTTACAAACGCTCATAAAACCAAGAAAATCAGACATTAATGAAAGACACAATAAGATCAGAAGCGGGGAAATTTTTCCTACGCATCATGCAGTCTCTAATCCTGGATAGTGGTGCACTTCACTACTATGACTTAGAAACTACCCAATGTGATTGATGTTAACTTATTAATGACAGAATTTAACCTAGGGCTCTGATACAAATTTTTTCACGACCCGAGTCTAGACCCCAGACGAGACCAACGATGTTGACCTCTCTGAGGTCGCAGACAATCCTACTTACGTTATTCTTACTTTGTCTAGGTTAATTTTTGTGGAAAATTTGAAAATTCTTGTTTCTTAACATAAATACTAATCATTTTATTAGATTCATAATTGTTCATCATCAACCATCTAACATTAAGATTATCAAATGAAAGAAATAGTTTAATATAACATTAAATGTATACTTGCCAAAATGGAACCAATATAATGTTTGAACCAACATAGAAACGTTAGTGGAACATACTCCCCTAGATCAATCCTATAACTAATACAGAATATAATGGCCAAGAATCTTCGAAAGCATGAGGGTCTACCAAGTCCGGATGAATGCTCCACGTCCTTATACTTTCAGCGTCACCTTGTAGATTTAGCGTCCACCTATGCCTGTACCTAAAATTGTAGAGTTATATAGGGTTAGTACACACTTGTACTAAGCATGGGTATATTAAAGCACACACAAAGGACATGCATGAGTAAGAATAGCTCTTTCCTAATAACATGATTATGGAAAGTCAAGTCACTGGAATTGCCAAATTGGGATTAGGAAAGTTAGTGAGCTTTCCAGATTTGGATTAGGAAAGTGAGTGAGCTTTCAAAATTTGGATTAGGAAAGTTATGCCATGAGAGTAAGATGCACCATCATACTTATCATATTGCACACAACCCATAACATCTTACACATAGCACATAACATATATTATATAGCACATAACATTTTTAATATCATTCGTTCATATGCAATTAGACCTTGGAATCATGGACTTGACATCAAGACTTCCCAAAATGAGGGCTAAACATATAAGACCTCAACTAGGGAGCCTTATTTAGCAAACATAGAGTCTGCTTCATTCATTCATACGTATTTATTTCATTTCTTTCATAGGCTAGTGTAAACACCAACTATACCTAGGATGTAGTGTAAGACTTTCATCGGGTTCGCTGTGCAATGATCAAGAGTGACCTAGTGTCATTACTTAAAGTCAGGATCACCTCCTGATCATCCTATCCTAACACCTTTGGTATCATTCATTTCATTATGTGCGTCATTTGAGGCTAGCCTCATTCATTCATTGGGAACTTTAACTTTAACCGACATAGATCATATGTGAATCATGAAAACCAGTGTCTTTCCCACACCGAAAATTAGTGGTATCATCGGCCAAAGTGACCCAAAAAAACATGCTAGCATACATGGGAATTGAACCTCGCCAGATCCCTATACTGGCAGTATTAGGTTTGAAGACTAGGAGATATAAGGAGACCCATACCCAACATGCCGGACAGTCTCATCACATGATAGTTACGTGAACCTCCGCCCTTCCCAAAACAAGGCAACACCACTCATAGCTAGTCTATTGGTGCTCAATATAAAATTCCATTACATTAAACTCATACGCCATGAAAGCTGGCTTCTAATATGAGGACACCATAGCTCAATAGATGATTTCTTATCTCATCATTAGTATTAAGTGTCTTAATCTCAATACTTTCATTAGAGTGTTCATATAGACTGGTCTTTTCATGAACTTTACAATCTCATAGGTAAGCACATCTTGGTAACATTTACTTAGGCTCATTTGAGACTACTCTCATCTTTTACATTAGCCTCATATCATGTTGTCACCATATCCATTAACATTATCACATTTGCTCTTCATAATTACTCACTCCATTTTACGTGAATGTTTATTTCATCATATGCCAATACACTTGGCCATTTATTGTGTTTCACACTCTTACTTAACCCTTCTAGGGTTTCATCATTTCATTGTTAATTTCATCATTTCTTTGATCATTTAATCATTTCATTGTTCATTTCATCATATGCCAATGCACTTGGCCATTTACGGTGTTTCACACTCTTACTTAACCTTACTAGGGTTTCATCATTTCATTGTTCATTTCATCATTTCTTTATTCATTTTATCGTTTAATTGTTCATTTCATCATATGTCAATGCACTTGGACATTTAGTGTGTTTCACACTCTTACTTAAACCCTTCTAGGGTTTCATCATTTCATTGCTTACATCTTAGGTTCACTTATTTTTAGACGTATGCTAGACTTATGGGTCTATACATACAAGTCATGAGGGTTAGTTCATAGTTTATTTAATTGATTGAGATCTTCCTAAGATTATGTGGTACAAGACTTATGCATCTTGTATGTATGCCAAGATCTCGATGTCGATCTAAGTAGGCAACATTATTCGTGAATATTTAATTCACGTATGACTTATGTATTAATACATAATTTGGTCAACGGAACCCGGTTTCAATTCCCTTGGACAACACTTACATTGTTTTTTCATTTACATTATTTGATCCATACGGCTTGGGGACCCATGTTCGAGCTCCAATGCCTTCATTCTATTTTCCCCTTAATTTTTTCCCTTCATTTTCGCTTAATAGAGATAACAGGATGTTGGATAGAACCCCCACAACCTCATTTACTTTTTATTTTCATTACTTTTAAATTTCCTCCTTAGGCCGAGGGATCGAACCCCCACAACCCCTATTTAATTTCTTTTCATTTTCTCCTTGAATCTGCCTATGAGGTCGTGGGTTCAATCCCCACGCCTCACATCTCTTTTCTTTCATTTTCTTAACTCTCTTTCACAACCTAGAGGTCGTGGGATCGATTCCCATGCCTCACATTTGTTTTATTTCATTTTCTTTACTCTCCTTCATTGCCTAGAGGTCGTGGGTTCGATTCCCACGCCTCACATTTCTTTTTTTTCATTCATAGTTTTCTTATAATGAGGTCTTGGGTTCCACCCAACTGACCTCACATATTTTAAACATTATTTTCAAACTCCCCTAAACTTCAATTTTAGCCGAAATTAAACCATCAACATGCTGGAAATTTTAATCACATTTGCAGCCTAAGTCACATTTGCATAATTTCGAAAAAACATCAACATAAGTCACATAATTCCGAACATACATATATATAAATAATCATCAAGAAAACACGTTTCATCCCTAGTTTTTGTACCACCAAATATAACCAACCTATGATTTAATAGGAGCTAGTGACAGGGATATGCAACGGGGAACAACCCTAGTTTTTCGGAATTGATTCATCTGAACCTTAGGGGTCTCTTGGGAAAGGGTCCAAGAGAGTAGATAACCCATAACTTTTTTTACATTCAACCCTCGACTTGCTTCCCAAAAACATCACCCAAGATCACGTCCAAATCTCCTGAAAGTCAACACCAACTCGACGGAAAAACTTCTCTTTGCCTACGCGATTTATTTCGTTTGTTTTCTTATATTTTCGTTGTGAGTTATTCAAGTTTGAAAAAATTTGGTTTCAATACTGTTCTTTTGAAGTTATTTGGCATAGAGAATCGTGAGTGAGAGTGATAGAGACGTGAGAGAGAGATGAGTGTAGGAGAGAAGAGGTTTCTTAGGATTACGAGTCTAGTTTAGGACTTTGTCAATTAAGGTTTTTATTTAATTATTAAAAATCTGATTTCCTTTTTTTTTAACTTAGCTAATAAATAATAAATATAAATTAATTACACTAATTTACCAACTTAAATTAAAAATAATTTAATTCATTGCTTCCACCTAGGTTCGAACCCGGGTCGAGCAAGACTTCACTTCAAGATCCAATTTTCGGCCCTCTCTCCCCAAAATTCCCCTCCATCTTATTGATTAAATAATTATCTATATATTTAGGGTAATTACGATACTACCCTTTGTCTGAAAAAAGACCATTTTACCCCTAGACCCTCCAAACCTAAGATTTTCCCTTTTAAAGTCCGGTAAAGACTCACTCAAGTAAATTTTTGTATTCGAGAACCCTACATGGTTGGACCCAACCTTTTATAGATCCAATAACTCCCCATGTTAGTTGGATTGACTATAGAAAGGATTCAGAGTTCTGGTTCTACGCGCATTAATCCGTGTGAACCTGGTCTAATCGTAGGCATTTTAGACACATTAAACATTACTTAGCATATTCATTTTTAGGGTTGTTACAAAAATAAGAGAAATGACAAAAATAAAATTATGAAAAAAGAAGCTAACTACAAATAGTGAGAAAAACAATAACATTGTTAAATAATTCATAGAAATTATTAAAAATTTCATACATTTTTATGTGCTCATAATTAAGTAGGGCTATATAGGTTTTTCACTATCTATACGAATTGGCCGAGTTCGTTGCAACTCTTCAATTTCTTCAGACTTTATGGAGTACAAATGTAACAAACAAATTTTGTCATTATAGGAATGCCAAGGGGGCAAATTGGGGTCGGGAAAACTTTTTTGTAGTACTAGGAATTTCTCAACCTTTTCCAGAGTTTGAGTAATTTAGAGTTATCTAGGAACAGATCTTGGCATTAAGGCCACTTTCTGAGCGTAGTAAGGTTAAGAGTATGTTGTAAAAAGGGAGAAGTGAAATTCCTCGAAGGAGCTCACTGCCTCTCCTAGTGCCGCTACAGTGGGATTCTTGTTGCTGCAGTGACACCGTTGTAGCAGGATGGGTAGCGCTGTAGCGGGCGAGGCGGAGACTAAAGAGTTTTTGGGATTTCTTAAGACGAGCTCACTATTTCACTTGGTGCCACTGCAACGGGATTAGTGCCATTGCAGCGACGTCGCTATAGTGGGATGAGCGCATATATAGCATGATAACGATATTTAATATTGTAAATAAAACCCTTAGACGAACTTGTTTTATATATTTTTTCACTTTTTGAGTTAAGAGACGAACCCTAGGCTATTCCAACTTGTTTCCACCAGTCTTGAATATAGAGGTAAGTTTTTCACTTTTGGAATTTGTTTTTCGATCCATAGAACATTTTAGAATAGGTTAATGGTGATGGGAAAGGATTTCTTGAAGAATCCTTGGGTGGAATTAACCCTAAATTTACTAGCTGGTCAGAGGTTTGAACTACAGTTCATAGTTTATTAGTTTTTTTTCGTAATTTAGTTTTTCTTTATTGATTTTCGTATTTAAATTGTTATTTGTATACCATGAAGAAGAGGAACAAATTTGAAAAGGGAAAGATCAATTTGTCTAGGGTTTTAAGTTGTTTCAAGGTAGTTGATGGTAGTGATTCTATGATTGTGTGATATACACTTGTTTTGCTTTGTTGGGAATACTTGTATATGTATCCATGACGAAATTTTGTTCTTATATGTTGATATTTTTTATATGAATATGGATACCATGAAATCATTAGTTGAGTGTGTGATGCTGTTATGTTATTTTGATATGTTAATGGGATCATCTTCCACGTTTTGATGCTCTAACTTGGATCAAATTGTAATGTTTCGACATGCTAACTAGGATCGTTTGCAACATTTTGTCATAAAAATTGGATTGAATGTTCACTTTCTGGCATGCTTATAGTTTGACATTAGGTTCCATGTTAGAGACCAACTATGTGATGAAGCATGTGAATTGTGATATTGATTTTTATGATAGTATTGAATATGTTGATATTTATACTTGTATTATAATGTTGTAGTTTCTTGTTTATGTTAGTTACACTAGTGAGATAGACAGTACACGGTGGTTGTGTACTAAATCTGCATTTACTCTTATCTTTGTTGAATACAGGGCATCTTCATCACCCGACTGTTGAAAGACCTCACTCAGAACATCGGTGATCGCTTTGAGTTCAAGGGTGAGCCACATCGTTCGGGCTTCCATGAAATTCTGTTTAGTCTATGGCCACCATTTCTGTCCAAAACCTTGTTTTAGTTAGTGGGAGAAAGGTCATTATAAATTCTTGTTAGACATAGTATCATTTCTAGTTTTAGTACATTGACTTTGATGTTTTAGGTTATCTTCTGGATGGTTAGTTAGTTATTAGATTTTTATTTTGTAATGAAACCTTGTCTTTTGTTATTTAACTTGCCTTCGTAACTTAAATGTCTTAATTTTTTTAGGTTTATTCCCTTAGTTGGTTGCTAGTAGTGGTTCTCCAATGAGTTGTAGTGTGGGTGTCAATCACGACGGTCTGAGTCATGACATAGAAATCAAATATTTTTAATAGGTGAATAAAGCTTGCACTAATTAGTACAAAATAAGGGAATTTACAATGATATAATTAATTTAGAAATTAAAAGGGTTGGACTTTTAATTCTTCATTACATAAGTAAAATATGACTATGAAATTGAATTTACTATTTAATTAGATTTCAATTTAATATAGTTCAAAGTGATTGTTCAATTTTGAAGTTTGGAGCTTCCCACTTTTAGTAAAATATAAATAATATAATATGATTATTTTATGCATTTCATGTATTAAATTCCTGCGCAAAGCGAGAACTATTTTACTATATATATATATATATACACACACACACACACATAGCCTAGACCTATGGCCGATTTTGTTGATTAAAAAAGATATAAGTGTCATAAACACACCAAAACTATCTCATATTTTTTGAACTTCATACCTAAACTATTAAGAATGTGAGTTTCATACCTAAATTATCACTTTCTTGTTTAAAAAACACACCTGTGGTGTGTATAATGCATTCTCTCTTTTATTTTAAAAAACCTTGACACATGACATTTCACTTAGATAAAATATTTCACCTTGACAAAAATTCAATAATAAACTATTTATGTAAATTAAAAATTATAGATTCAAGTATTAATATCCAATACATACATATACATACATACATACATACATACATATATATATATATATATATATATATATATATATATATATATATATATATATATATTTATATTTATTTATTTATTTATAAAAGTAAATTTTCACCTTACTCCCACCTCCTCCACATACACCCCCGACAATTCCCCATCCTTTTCTTAAAAAGTTTCTTTTATAATTTTTAAAAAAAAAATCATATTTCACTCTTCCCTCCCAAAAGAAACCACCCACTACCACCACCCCTCCCGAAGAAAAATTGATATTATCCTTGTATGTAAAGAAATGACGTTGTTGATGAACAAATTAGAGATTCTTAAGTTTTTTTTATTGTAACTTCATACATTCCAATAGAGAAAACTTACCTGGATAATCAATTAATGTTTGTTATTTAAAATATACTAACAAATACTCATAGCAATAATACTGCAGAAACATAAATAACATATTTAAAGAATGTACTACTGAAACAATTAATAGTATAAGAATAAATTAATGATCGTAAAAAAATACCATGATCTATAAAAATATAATGAAACAAAATGGAAAAATCAAGACCATTGAATGCACAATGTCACCTTAAGAAAATTATTTGCCTAAGTACCCGAGATTTAAAGGAAGAGATCCAAGTTTACCTATCCTTATTCTTAACAAACAACACCGGAGCTCCCCATGGAGAAATACTAGGTTAAATGAAACATTTATCTAGTAAATCTATGAGTTAAGCCTTCAACTCTTTCAATTCGTCCGTAGCTATCCGATAAGGAGGAATTGAAATGGGATTCATATCAGGTAATAAGTTCATCCCAAAAAAAGTTCCCCGTTTGGGAGGAATTCCAAAAAATTCAACCAAAAAGACTTTCACAAATTCCCTCACTATGGGAACGACTCAATGGAGGAGTTTCGAAGAATAGATCTTTACCAATCTTGTTTGAAAATCTATTGAAGCAAACCAAACATGCAACAAATCCATTCCCATAATAACATAAAAAAAACATATCAAGTTCTACCAAATCCACCCAAGTAAATCTATTGGGCAAATATATAGGAAACTCCTAAAGACTCTCTATCCATAACGGAGTCACCTACTAGGGTTGTAACTGAAAATGGTTCAATCAAAATATCAGGTAAAACATCAAACTTTTTAGCTTCTAGAGGGGTTACAAATGACAATGTCGCACCAGGATCAAGTAAATCATAAACGTCAATATATAAGACTTTTAACATACCAGTGACCACATCGGGGGACTCTTCTTGTTTACCCCTAGAGCGGAGAGCATAAAAGAGGTTCCTCTTTGGAGCCTTAGAAGTAGGACAACTTTAATGAGCTCTACTAATCCCCTTATATTGACTTCTCAGATTCGGGCAATCTTTTAACTTATGGACCTCTTTTCCACAACAAAGTTATTGCCCATTCAAACTAGGGACTTACCCCAATGCTTCTTACCACACTTGGAACAAGTTGATTTATCACTTGGGGAATATCCACTTCTAGCCTTTTGGGACTTAGGGATAGATACCCTTTCCTTGTTTGCCTTATGAAAGATGGAAGGAACTTGGTTGGAAACCCTTTTTTTGAACTTAGGCTTATCTTGAATCTAAAGCCTACCCTTGGAAGTACCTCCCTCATAAGCCTTGGCCTTCTTAAACTCCCTATTCTTCCTCTTGACTCGAGTTTGCTGAACTTATTGAGCATGCATCATCAACCTAGAATTATCCATATTGTCATGGAGCATCTCTGAATAATAATCTTCAACAAAATTCCCGTAATAAAGAGACTCATCTCATCCCTTGGGTTAGACACCAAGGAAGGAGCATACTTGGACAATTTGGTGAACTTGAAGGAGTACTCTTGCACACTCATACCTTCTTGACTAAGGTTGATGAGTTCCTCCACTTTGGCCTCCCTTTTCTCCCAAGGGAAGAACCTATCAAGAAAATTCCCTCCAAACACCTCCCAATTGATAGGTACCCCTATCAAGGACCTATTATCTCGCCATTGGGTGTACCACGTTTGAGCTACATCCTTGAGTTGATAGGAAGCTAGATCGACCTTTTCTTTCGAAGTCAACCCTATGGTATAGAGAATCTTATAGGCCTCATCAATGAAGTCTTGGGGATCTTCATTCACTTTCGACTCATAGAACATAGGAGGGTTCATCCTAGTGAAGTCTCTCAAGTGGGAAGTCGTGCTACTAGCATTTTGTTGAACACAAGGTCTAACTTTCATATTTGCTTGAGCCTCCATGGATTGAAATTGAGTGGCTACCACTTGTTCTTGGGTAGTAATAGCTTGAGCCAAAGTAAAAAATTTTGACCTTATCTCTCCATCCGTCATATGTGGAGGAATGAACGGTGCTTCTTCTTGATGAGGCACTTGGTTGTCTTGTGGACGGTTTTGGTTGCCTAGGGGAGGAACTCCCGCATTAGCCAAATCTTCCTCCACTCTCCTTGCGGCTGCACGTCATGTAGTCATATCCTATATCCAGTAGAAAAGGATTAAAAGAAAAAGGACACGTCATGACTTCTAAGATTACCAATAAGTTTGAAATCCTAAACGTCACATAACCTCTCATTCATAAGTGTGGTACGCTTAACACCCATGAACAAGAACCAATGTAAACCTTGTTCAATGAGACATCAATCCTAAGATTTCTTTAACCTCATGCTCTAATACAAAGTTTGTCACGATCGGGGAGCACTTCATAGACATAATCGATGTCCTCTTCCTCGGAGAAGACTAAGATTAGTGTTTTAGGATTCGTCATTACATTTATTAGGTTAATGACCGTGAAAAATTAATAATTTTTCATACATATTTATATAGTGGTTTACATAGACCTCTCGCATACTACCTAGGGAGTTTACTTAGACTCCTCACACATGAAGTCATACATAGGCTTCTCATTTAGACAACATAATATAGAGAGGAATTAGTCTAATACTTCGTCTCATATTGAACCATCTAAACAAGTACAAATCTTGGACATACCCAATATAATGTCAATACACCAATATAGCAATATTCAAATGATAAAGGAATGAACAATGTATTTATCATAATACAACTTCAAAGCTAAATCATATAGAAGGTACCATCCTCGAACATGAGGACCTACTAATACTTGGAGAGAAGAGTCATAGTCTTCTTCTATTGGCCTCCTACGAACTCAATGGACGGAACCTGCATATTTGTAGAAAATATAGAAATATGGGTTAGCACACCACTTGTACTAAGTATGGATATATGGACATACAATTTTTCGAAGACATGTATGAAAGGGACCATTTCTTTAGAAACATGCTAAGGAATTTTGAAAGTCTTTATGCACATACAAGAGAACATATACAAGATAAGAATTACAACGACAAAAGACATGTTCATAAACAAGAACAATATCATCATAATGTTAAATTAGTATTTCATGTTCAATAAGTCATATCATCAACATACAAGACCATTACCAATAATACCATCCAAATCCTACAATTGAAATTCTCATGTGGAGCCCCATAACCCACACGGTCAAGTAAACAAGATAGGAGATTATAAGTAATGCCTTGATTCAAAACAGATATCATCATAGGTAGTCATCACCACATATAGCAATTTAGACCAATACCATGTTTATCAATGTAACCAACATTATATAAGAGTAACTTCATATAGAGTAAACATTATACATTTCATGATATCATAATACATAATAAAATATGAACAACCTCCTAGGACTTCCCTCAAGGCCAACTTGTGCAATGTATGGATAGAGTCTCGTACCCCTACCTACACTAAGTCAAAACCCTTAAGTCACCATATTTAGTTCTCATCATCATCACTTAATTTTACTTTTGCGAATAATTGCCTTAACCGACATAGACCAAATGATCTAATGTGGTATTCGGTGTCATGAAACCCCACATCGAAAGAAGGTGGTCTACTTGCCAAGGTAGAACCGAAACATGATCGTAGCATTATAGGTGGATCCACTAGCTAGTATTCCAATGGGGAAAACATAGTTTAAGAACTAGGAGACATACTTGAGACCCTCTTTATGCACAATGGCATTGTAATCTCTATCTGATGAGAATCATTGTGAACCTACCTTCCCACATTAGGAAGGGACACATCTCATATCTAGTTCGCTTGGTGATAAGATAAAGTCCCATTTTGAAATTTCCTTAATCCTTTATTTATCATCATAACTTATTATAGGCCATAGGAGACTAATCCTTTGTATATCATATCATTAGCTCATTAGGTATTGCATGAAAATATCCTTTCATTACAACCCTTCATTTGTGAGATTAATACCATCATCATCATATCATAGTAAGGCACATAAATGATTCAAAATCAATCTTATATTATCATACATTAATCATAATATCACAATTCATATAGTCACATCATTTCAATTACATTCATCATTCCATCACCTACTTGACCTAATCACATGTAACATTTCAATTGAACATCATCATCAAGTATAAACAATCATATTTTAAGTAAGATTAAAGATCACAAGGTCTTACAAATTCACCTTCATAAGCTTCCTTCAATGGTCTTACCATCAACCAACCATATTCACGAATAAATAGGCTGAATAACATTATACAATAGAAATCTTTACAAAAAAGTAAGTCAATTGTATCATCACTAACAAATTCAACATCAATCCATAACATAGGGTTAGGTGAATAGACTTGATAATGAATTCTTCAAGAAATAGATTCAAGACCAATGATACATAACCCTAGGCAGTCCATAAATGAATTAGGATAGTTAAACAAGTCTAACAATCAACACAGTCATCAATTCCTAAGGATAATCCATGTTTTGGGGAAATTGGGGAAAAGGACATGATCCACACGAAATTTCCATAATTAAAATCAATTACATAAAAATATACTCTTAATTATCCATAGGTAATCTCAATTCATCGGAATAAATCATCAATTTCAAGTTTATAAGAAAACCCATTCATAGAGGAAAATCTTGGAATTGGGTGATCTTGGAATCAACTTTGAACTGGCCTATTGGGAAAAGAAAACCGAATAATGAAGAATCCATACCTTAATGAAAACTTATTACATGAAATTCAGAAGAAAAGTTGAGAACTTCGCCTTCTTGTCCAAGGTTCCAATGCTCTTCAATAGAGGTTCAATTAGAGAGAGAATTCAGAGAGAAATGATAACTTTTGGGTTTTGATTTGGCTGAGTTAAAATGAATTAAAACTAACCCTATATAATATGTAGTCAAACCCTAAATTACCCAAACTACCCCTCACTTACTTTTTTTTTGTGAAGTCAAATTGACTTCAAATTGACGCAAACCAATCTGGGAAGTGTTTGTGCATCGCGGGGTTAGTCGCTCATATTTTTTCTAAAATCTGTGTCGAGGCATAAAGCCTTGTGATTCAATATTTTCCTTTCCAGTGTTGGCTGCGTGATGAGTTGCAGCCTCCAATTAGGCAGCCAGATCTCCAAAGTTAGGGTCCTCCTCAAGGATCCTTTGGGCGGTCCTTAGGGAGTTGTGGTTGGATGTTTGGACCCTATATCCTATATTATACCTATTGAAAGTATTTATACATGTTTTTGACTTCATATGACACTCCCAAACCTTCACCAAACACTAGGACGTCTACTAGTTCAATTTCGCTAGTTTTCGGACGTCAAGGTCTTTCTTTGACATTTAGGCTCTAATACTTCTAAATAAACTTTATTATGTAAGTATTGGTCTGGAAAACATCATTTTAATCATTTGCAGGTAGGTGAGGCTCTATTCTAAGTTCATAGGACTTTTGAGGTGTTACATTTTCATAAAAGTCACAACTTTTCATAAAAATAGCAACTCTTTATAAAAGTAATAACTTTTAATCAAAGTGGAAGAATACTTTTGGAAATAAAATAAATTAAAACGAATCCTTGTTTTTGGTGGCGTTAAGTAGGCTAATCTAGGGTTTTCATAATATATATGATATGATATGATAAAACTCACAAATTTTCATAAATATATATGAAATGATAATTAGATATTTCATTTCTTAGTCCTTAATCTTAAAGTCTAAATCCATAAATCCATGAAAACCTATTTACTTTTCTATTTCTATCTATTTTTCTTTAAATAATAGTGCGCAAGTCAAAAAACTCATAAAAGCACTGAGGATATGTACAATATGCAACAACTTATCAAGTCATTGACATTGACGTATCAAATGGACAATGGAAACGTGATAACTAGTTAAAAAAAACTAGTTAAAAGTCATCCTTTTTGTAAGGTGCATTCATGGAAAAAAAGTCATAGAAATTAGACTTTCACCAATACACCACCTGATTACTGTCTGATAATTGCTAATCCATTACAAAGCCAACCAATATCCTACAGATGAGCTAGCAAATTAAATTTAATAATGATATCTGAAAAGCCAAACCATTAAGCGAAATTATCTGGATGATCTATCCTATAAACAACCCTGGTTTCTTTATCAAATATATAGAGGTTCTTTTTCGGCTTAATAAATAATTAACTTGTTAAAATATTCAAAATATTACATTTAAACAGTCAATCTAAGTCATGTTTCAATTGAACAAGTCTAAATTGAATATCTAAATAGAATATTTTGACTTGTTTAAAAAGTTGATATCAAGCTCGTTATTTAATGACAAAATATTCCGAGGAGTACTTCAAACATGAAAATAATGAGAAATGAACTATTTCTTATAAATTGCCACAAAATGACCAAAATATACTATAAATTATTAGATTGAACGTATTGCTCCCCCAACTCCTTACTAAGGGTTTTGTAAAGGTTTTGAAAAGATATCATCCTAAAGAAGTATAATCAAAATATTTATGGCTAAAAAACACGAAAATTTTGAAAATCACCTAGATCCTATAAATCAGACCCTAAATGCCCAAAATGGGCTCTCAAAATTGTGATAATGTGCATACTTATCACCCAACTCCCTATGTAGTATTTTATAAAGGTTTAACAAAGAAATCATCCAGAATCCATATCACAAAAAAATTTGTCACAACCGAACATACACCTTAGGCGGGACTGACACTTGACAACCATTGCTGAAACCAATCAAACATTTGGTGTGACTTACTTACTCAACGGAAGACTCTAAGCATTATTACAATGATCAACTGCACTTAAACAATTATTTAACAAAAAAACATAGAATATTTAGAAGTCATAATTGAATTTGTCCAAAATGGCAACTGAAGTATTAACATATGAAATGATAATGTAAAGATAACTAAACTACTAACTGTCTATCAAGTCTCTAAAACAAGGAGGTATGTCGGAACAAGAGCCGTGATCATCCTAACAACTTAAATGCTAACTGCAAAGTAAAAAAGAGTCCTTTGGAAAGCAAGGAGGTTGACCTACTGATTCTGAGTACTCAAACTGGATCAACGAGGCATTGGAAAGTGATCCTGGTCACCTATGTTTGGATCATAAGGCAATGAAGGACAACTGGCATCAGTATATCGAATGTACAAATATGCGAGTTGAAATGCTAAGCATAATGTAGGTTTGAAAAGAATTTTAAATGAACAATACCCATAACATTACTCAACTCATGAATAACTTACCTCAATATAAAAAAATAAAACACATGCAGTGTATATAAAAATTTATAAAAGTTTAGAAAACAACTTAGTTTGTTAAAGTAAATGCAATAACAAACTCAACTTTACTCATAGAATAAAGTAATATAGTTTTTGTGGAAAATTCTCTAACCGACAACCACCACTATGACCTTAAGTGGTGATACATCTTTCCAACGCTGCCAGAACTATCCTATACTTTGCCATCATATTGAACACCTTACCTAAAAGGGTCCACTAGACTATTCTAAAAAGAAACTTAAGCAGTCATATATAAAGTATGATCCTTTACTACCCATGATTGCTACATGGTTTATGAAGGCATGATTTATTATGAACTCACATCCCATAATGGTTCTCAATAGTACTCCAAAATATATGTAGCTCATATTTTTTAAGATAAAACTTCTTTTTTTTTTGTTTGAAATAATTTCTAAAAACATTAGCTGCAAGGCTCTTTTGGAAATCGGCGTTTCCCTTTCTTGTTCAAATGTGAAATATTTTTAAACTCTTGACAATACTTAGTTCCGTTCAACTTTCATAGAAATGAAATCAACTCTCTACTCTTTTCTTAACTTGAAACTTAAGTATGAAAATAAAGTTAAAACGTTTGTGAAAGACTTCTTGAGAAGACTATAAGAACTTCCTAGACTTGGCTCTTAACTTTCCTTAAATTTTACTTTATTGATTCAATGGTATGATTAATGTTTCTGGATGATTTCTAGGTTTTTAGAAGCAACTTAGAGTAGTTAGAATCAATGGAAACTATTAGTACAATTAAGAAGGACTTAAAAACAATGAATGATGAAAATTTGGCGAAAATGATGATTTAGGTGCATCCTGGGCGCGCCGCGCCCGCCCTAACTTAATAAGGATCCAGAATGGTACATTTTTTGCGTGCCATCCCAACCTGCCTGGAGATTTAGGGGCATGTTGTGCAAGCTGCTCCTTTAGGAAAAATCTAATGAACTTTTTATCTCATTTTCTGATTTTAAATCGATTATTTCCGATTCCTTTTCTCAAATTCGCTTTAGAATCAAATAGCAATGCATATACACAAAATCTAACTCAAATAACTTAAGAAAACGACACTTTAAAATAAAGGAACTCCTTAATCTCAATATGTATTCATGAACGAATGTAATTCAAGAACGACTATCAATAAAATTCAAATTCCAATCTTTTTTGAACAAATTCACGCTAAATCAAACTTGCTCGAACCAACGGTGAACAAGACCCAACATTATGAAAGTCTCACATACATTGTAGGATCAAATCCTTGATAAAACCCGCAATCAATTCCTTTTGAAATGAAGAATCTTGCTTTTCCTTTCTCTTGCATTGTCCTCTCTAGAACCCTAGCATTAATTTCCAATCGCACAAACAAGAAATTCATTTTTCCCCTTAATTAATTCACTAAAATAAATTAAAGTAGTAGGGTATGGAAAAGAATAAAAAAACCCTTCAAAAATTGCACATTTACTTATTTGAACAACCCAACTTCTAATGGAAATTTTACTCACTTTATTGCTCACAAGTTAAATCCTTGAGATCGTTGGGGACGACTTTCCTCTCATGTTTTTTCCGGTATGCAATTGTCGAAGGCACACTTAAATCACCAATTTATTTAAATCCCCAATAGTTTAGTTCAAAATATTTTCTTAAGTTAATCAAAGAATTCTCTATGTTTAAAATTAAAGATGTGACGTCAGCAAACACTTCATGCTTTTTTAGAGCATGTGCTTTCTGTTTTTTCGGAGTTTGTGGAAAAACGTACTTAACAATTCTTTAACCAAATAAGCCTTCAAAGAAAAGGGAAGGAGCCTTTCCCAAGACAAGGAAGACCTTATTGTTAGGATGGCTATCCGCATCCGCGACGGAAAGAAGTAAAGGTCATTGGACTCTTTGGAGATTAAGAAGGTTTAAATAAGACTGTAGTGTGTTTCTTCTTTTTTCTTTCTTTAGTCGAGATCTACTGAATGTGTTTCTTCTCTATCTAAAATTACACTAAGTTAGTGAATTTTGTGGTTTCCTTATCGGTGACTATTAAGCTTGGAACACTCATAAAAGCAAGGAAAGAAAGCATGATACAAAACAAATTCGTACATCACATGTCCAAATAAGTGCATCAATCAAAATACTATAATTCCAACAAAATAATGAATAATTTATATTGTTAATTTAACAATAATCTAAGTTAGAATATGAACTTGAAGGTACAAAATTTATACTTTTCAAAAGGAGATTATTTACATGTATGTAGATGTTTCATGCAAAAAATGATGAAAAGACATGTGTGCTCCTAATATTGAAAACAAAAAGAAACTCAAGTAAGATAATTCAAATCCCTATATTATAATTTCCAAACAATAATCCAGTATAAGTTAATTGCAAATCAAACGATCCCTTAGGTTTTTGTTCTATATTTCAAGAAAGGAATTGAGAATGTGGGTAAATCGAACACCAGTGGCAAATGAAAAAACTTATCTACAATCTGCAGCTCTACAATGTAGAGTTTCTCAAATTGTGAATTTTTGCCTCTATGTTGCCAAGAACTTTTAAAGTTATTGTTCAACCTCTACAATCGAATATCAAACACACAAAAATTTTGTATGCAAAACAAGTTAAAACCTCGTTAACTTCGTTGTTTCAACACTCACCATTGTAAGTTTTTACAATTTTTTTCTTCTTCACTGAACATATATTCATGCATATATTAAATAAACCTCCTTCCATGTATTCACCATTCGGGCTAAATAACTTTCCTTGATTCAAAAAGATAAAGAACCTACTTAGTAAAAAATAAAACAATTGCCAAGAGAAATACAATTAACTTATTCTCACTCCCCTCCCCTCACATCCCCACCCAAATAAAAGGAATAGGTATATAGGTTGTTGATGGTTCAATTGAATATGAGTAAACAAACCGCATAATACTTGAGCCTATATTTTATAGTTAAAAAGTATAATATCATTAGAGTCCCTATGATTATTTATTTTGTCCAAGACTCCAAGTAGACATAATGAGATCACATCCCTTACCTGTGCCTATTCAAGCTGTGAAAAAGACGCCCTTATTAAACATCTCAAAGCTTCATGTTAGAGTCAAATGAAGCACTTCACAGATAGACAATAGAACAAAACCAATAATCAAAAGAAATAAAAGGTTAGGTGTAATACATTAAATCATCACATATCAAAAATTCATTTCCTAGATGTCTGAAGTGAAATTGTATCTCTCTACTTTATTTTTCTAGTAGGAAAATTACAGTTGAGTTTGAAATCATCACTTATATGCTACTAAGTAAACAATGGAAGCATTGAATACTAGTATTGATACATGTAAGCACAACAAAGACAATTAATATAAACCTTTGTGTCTAAAATCACACTAAGTTCGTAAATGAAAAGTATACAAACTCTTATGATCACTCGTTAAAGGTTGATAAAATTTCTTATGTTGCTGAGTCCTGAAGATTGATATTATCTCAATGAAAAAAAAGTATTGAACCATTGGACGATATGAATGACTTATGGAAATCATTGAACTAATTGGTAACAAAAGTTTACACCTTAGACAATTCCAAAGGTCCAGTTCCAAAGTTCATCAGTAGTTCTCCTCTAATAAATCATGATGATTTTGAAAATGAGGATGACTATGATAATGAAGAAGAAGATGATCAGAATGTTACTTCACCAAAATTAAAGGAACACAAAGTTATAAAAAAACATGTACTACAAAAAATTATATGTTCTTCAATCTATAGAAACACCATCAAGTAGTAGTAATAATAATAATGATAAAGGACAAATGGAAAAAGGGATGACGTGGAAGAAACAAAAGAAACAAATAATCCTCTTCCTCCTCCTACTCCTCTTGTTGTCTGTGAAAGTTATTGTGATATTGGTGGTGGTGGAAGAAATATTAATCCATCACAAATTCAAGTTACTAAAGAGACAATATGATATACATGCAGTGGTAGTACAAAAGCACTGATGAACTCTTGTACATCGTCCTGACTCAGTAGTAATTTGAACATGTTCCATATTAATATTTGTTCGTCCAGAACCACCATCACTATCACCAGTGCATGTAATAAAAAGAGGTGGAGGAGAAGGACAATTTTTTTCTTCTTTTATCTCTTCCATGTTTTCCCATTTACACTTTTCCTTTATCAGTATGCTTATTATTACTACTTGATGGTGCTTCTATAGCTTGAACAACATCTAATTTTTGAAGAATATTTTGTCTGCTAACTTTTTGTTCCTTATATTTTGGTGAAGGCACATAAGCATTGTCTTCTTCTTCATCATCATTGTTGCATCATTACATAATTATCAATATTGATTAGTTTAATAATAATGATGAAGTTTGGAAATGGATCGTTGGAATTGTCTAAGGTGTAACCGTTTGTTACCAATTTGTTCAATGGTTCCCATAGGTCATTCATCCCACCGAATGGTTCAATACTTTTTCCTTTTTTAGAGATACTATGATTCTTTGGGGACTCAACAACATAAGAAATACTCTCAATATTCAAGAAGCGATCGTAAGTGTTAGTACACTTTATATTTACAAACTTAGTGTAATTTTAAACGCAAAGGTTTATGCTAATTGCCTTTGTTGTGTTCATATGTATCACTAGTATTCTTAAATGCATACCACGTTCAATTTATAATGTATATGGAATGATTTCAATATTACCCATGATTTCAATATACCACGTTTAATGCATTACACCTAACCTTTTATTTCTTTTAGATTATTAGTTTGTTTTAAAGTTTATTATGTAGTGCTTCATTTGAATCTACTGTGAATATATTGGATGTTGAACAAGGGCATCTTCTTCACTGCTTGGATGGACACATGTAATAAATGTGAACTCATTATGTCTAGTTGGACACATGAGATAAAATAGGACTATTAAAAAATCATACTTTTTAACTATCAACTACATACTCAAGTATAATGTTGTTTGTTTACTCGTATTCAACTGAACTATCAACAACCTATAGACCTAGTCCTTTTATTTGGGTGGGATGTGAGGGAAAGGAAGAGAGAATGAGTTAGTTGTATCATTCTTGTCGAATGTTTTTGTTTTTTACTTAGTATCTTATCTCCCGTTTTTAATCCAAGGAAGTGGTTTACTCTGTTGCATTTATTCCGAACAGTGAATACATGGAAAGATGCTTATTGGATAAATGCAAGATTATATGATCAGTGAAGGAGGGTAAAATTGTAAAAATGTGCTTACAACCACAATTTTTTTTATTTTTGAAGTGTTTCGAAACAATGAAGACAACAAGGTTGAAATTTGTTCCGAAAACAAAAATCTTTGAAATTTGTTCCAATAATAGTTTGTTATAAGAAAAAAAGAGAGCAAAATTTTAGTGGGTTTTAACAACATTTCAACAAAAATTAAATAATTTGACGTTATCACATTTCTCACGAATTTGAAATATATATTTAATGATTGAAAATATCTTGATATCTAATCATTTTTATCTTTTACATAATTTATCATAATATACGTTTGATGATACAATTGTCTTGTTGAAAGTGAGTGAAGTGTTTATGTAGTGATGAAACATATTTTTTCTATTTTTTTGTACATAAAAAATATAGAACTGATAATTTTATGTTTAGAATAACTCTTAGTAAAAAAAAATTATACAAAACTTTTCGATAATTAATATTGGTTTATAAATACGTTAATACCGTTAAAAATGTACAACACAACAACATAATAAATTCTTTTAGAAATAATCTACTTGTCTGAGGTCAAACATTCACCACTTTTCGTTAATGTTACTTCGTTACTCTAACAAAATTTATAGAAGGAGAAAAATAAAATTTGAAACAACAAAAAATATTTAACCCTTTTAGAAATTTATTTATCATAAAAATGCTGTTGTGAATGCCTTTCTAAATGATTATCAGTGTAACTTTATGATTTTTTCATAAATATGTATGTATAATTGTTGCGTTATAAAAGTACAAGTAGATCAAATGTTGGATACTTATCACGATCCAAAATGGAAGTGATGACACTCGTCTTATCCCATCAAGACAAGTTAGCCCAAAACCCAACTAATATAGTGAATGCAGAAGTAAAACGTGAATAATATTCTAATACTATAAGATATCGCGAAAACAAGGTCAACTTGATTAAACCCACAAAATCTGGATGTCATGTGTACAAGTCTATAAGATATTACAAATGAATTGAAAGAAAAATACAAGTCTCATATGGCATTGCTTCTAGAATAGAACAAGATCATAAATAGGAGTAAGAAGGTCTGTTGAAATGCAAAGCAAATACTTCCAAAATCTCCACAATAAGACTTAGATAAGAAGGAGAGAAAATATCACAAAGGTCAAGACTAATAAGCTACAAAAATTTGTCGAAACAAGGGGTGAGTATCAAACCACTCGGTACTCAGCAAGTAAACCTTTAAACAAGTTAAGGGGATAAAATACGGATACTCCTTGTACCCCAATTGAACCTCCACAACTAAAGCCTGCATAAAACAAACCCAACCAAAAAGTTCCCTATTTACAAGCACACATCTCAACATTAACATTATAATAATCACATATTTTGAACAAAAAAGATCAATATTCATCAATTACAACCTCCTCAAAAGGCACTCATAGTATCAGCAAAACAAAAAATCAAGTTCATCAAATAGAGATAACCAATATCAAGTACTTTCCAACCACCAATAAATACATAATCATGAAGAATGAAGGGTGTCATGGGATTCAATGCAATATGACACAATGAAATGATGTCTCTAAACACCAAGTACTTTCTCAACCGCATAGACATAATACTCCTCGAAAATACATCGAGAGTTCATGACCCATGGGGTACTCACGAGGTACATAGACCGACATGGATGACCTCCACGTATTTGTGCGGATGATCTCATCGCACTATCATAAAATAAAAAATCCTCAGCAAGAACGATCTCCACGTGCCAAACTTATAACTATAATCAATTTATAGCACGAACGATCTCCACGTGCCTAAATTATTATCTTACTCGATCTCAATACGAACGATCTCCACGTGTTAGACCTTTACTCATACTCAATCTCATTTCAATGCATATGCACGATATGATATCAAATAAAGGGGATAATTTAACATCTCAATAAATCAAGTGTCACTATGACATATAATTACCTCAATTATCATAATTATACGGGTTCATTAGAGAATACAATCACACATAATATATCAAGTATATAATATATAAGCTAATGCTCATATACTTTGGCATTCTCGGATTACAATTCACATTCTATAGTATTTAACTTTGCCTTTATAACACCAGTACTCGTACCATTCTCAACCCATAATGCACAAACAATTAATCACATTACCTTTTATTACCAGTTTTTATCATTAGAATTAATCAATGTGGACAAGTCAAAACCTTCACTAAATACTATTACTCCCAAACATATACCAGAAGAAAATACACAAATTTCATACACTAAACAAGGGTTTAGAAATCCACTTGCCTCAATCAGTCAAGAGTTCACCCCGAAACATGAGCCTTCTCTTTTTGTTGAAATTCCAAATCAAAGCAAACTATTCAAATAAATGATCATGATAAGATTTCAAAACTTACAACACCTACATACCATATGTCTAGTTTAGACCCAATAACTCACAAATAATTGAGTTCTTAATCTCAAGCTTAGGGTTAAGTCTAAATTCCTCTAAATGGCATAATCCTAATGATGTTCATATAATACTACCTAAAATTTAATTTGGTATATCAACTCATCAAAATTTAGATCAAATTATGACACTCTAGGATAAATTTTGAAACAACAAGCCTATATATGAATAATCACGAGAATAACCTCAAATAGTAGAATTCCTACACCATATAATCACTTATTCTTTAACACTGATGCCCCAATCATTTGAGAATCATCAAGTTGTAGTGGTAAAAAAAAATTGTCGCCTCAAAATTCAAAAAATAGAAAGAAAAAAGGAATGCTCCCTTACTTCCATTTTTTAAGTTAACTTCCAATTTTCTAAAGACTTCAACAAATATAATATTATTTGCACCTTTTATGACTTAGCAATTAGTTATTGTGACTACATCTTTAAAAAAATTGCTTCAACTCATGCCTCCAATTTGATCGAGGCGGCTCCTACATCTTCGCTGGTGAGAATCTGTTCCTTCATTCATTCTTTTCTAAAAATAATTAGGTATTAAAATTCATAAATCCCTAATTTATTTTAATGAATCATGGTCCAAAAAGTATATGATTTTTAACTAATTTATGGAGTTATCCCATTAGCCACCAATTAAAATTAATTATTTAAAATCATTCATCAACTAAATAAATATAATTAACAAATAGCTCAATGTTTTCCAAATATACTTTTTCCAAGTCATTATATTATCCACCACAAATAATCATATTCATCCTCAAACATAAGGAAGAAGAAAGAAGAATAACTAACATAACCAAAAGCTTGAGTTATGGCCTACTAGTAAGCATTCCTCTATTTAAGTGAGCTCCTCCTTAACTAAGTTGATCCACTAGTTTATGCTAAAAAGCAACTTAAAGAGTCATCTAAAAAGTATGGTCGTTTAATACCGATGAAGACTAAAGGGTTTATCGAGACTTGAGTTAATATGAACTAACATCCTCATATCGATGTTCAATACTACTCCCAAAATATACTTAGCTAATTTGTTTTAAAACGAAACTTCTTTCTTTGGTTTGATATAATTACTCATAACATTAGCTTAAAAGATCTTTTGGAAATCAATGTTTTCCTTTCTTGTTCAATTGTGAAAACATTTTTAAACTATTGGGAATAATTAGTTCCCTTATAACTTTTGGAGAAATGAACTCAACTTTTTACTCTTTTAATTAACTCGAAACTTAAGTCTTAAAATAAAGTTAAAACATTTGTGAAAGACTTATATAAAAGACTCTAAGAACTTCCTCGACTTGGATCTTAAATTTCCTAGAATTTTAAATTATGGATGCAAGGTTATGATTTATGTTTCTAGATGATTTCTAGGTGTTTAGAAGTCATTTAGAGTAGTTACAATCAATAGAAAGTGTAAATTAACTCTAGAAGGATTTAAACGGACTAAATGGCAAAAAACTTGTGAAAAATGACGATTCGAACACATCCTAGGCGTACCTCATCAGCTCCAACTTACTGGGACTCTAAAATAGCGCACTTTTGTTGTGCCGCCCCAGTATTCCTACCGCCATGGGGGCGCGTCGCACTAACAGTTCCTTCAGGAAAAAACTCACAAATTTTTTTCCATCTTTTTTGATATTTAATCGATTAATTGTGATTCTTTTTCTTTAATCTACATTAGAATCAGAGATCAAAGGCGCACTTTTGTCTCGTTTATAGAATGAGTTCATGCTGAGTCATGAATTCTTGGTATGTGGGTGAACAAACTCAACATTATGAAAGTCTCACATACCTTGTAGAATAAAATTCCTGATGAAACCCTCAATCATTCCCTTCTAAAAGATGAATCTTGCTTTTCCATTTTTTCTTTCTATTGCGTTATCCACTATAGAACCCTACCGTTAATTTTGAATTGCACAAACCGAACCAATTCGGGTTTTCCCTCAATAAATTCGCTAAAACAAATTAAATTTAATAGGGTATAGAAAAGTCCAAAACACCCTTCAAAAGTCCAGATTGGTCATTTTCTTATTTGAACAAGCTAACTTCCAATGCATATATCTCATTCACACAAACTCAGAATTACGCAAACTCAGCGTCATTGGAAAGAACATTCCATGCTTTTTCCTGCAATATGTTAAAAAACACCTAACTCATCCTGAGGTAGGAGTTATGGTCTTTTGAAGTGGACCTAAAACACAAATTAGCATACTTAACAAATTTTCAGATTTTAATATTCTTACCAAAAATGGCAATTTCAAATTCTTTAACCTTTTTCCTAGTTATTGCGATTTTCCATATGTTACATTATTTTCCCTAGGGAACATTGTTCCTCGAATAAGATTATTCTTAATAGGCTAAGGGTGTTATATTAACCATTCAGTTCAAATACCCAACAACCAAATCTAACACATCAAGCATATAAATTATGGAGTACGAAAAAGAGAATTAGTTCATTGGTTTGAAATTTCTCCAAATACGAAGAGATACGTACATATATTCTTCATATCCTCCTCATCTTACAAAGTAGCTTCCTCAACTAATTGGTTACACCAAAGGACTTTGACTTATGCTACCTCTTTTGTTTTAAACATGCGAACTTGGCGATCTAGAAACTGAACAAGAATCTCTTCCTAACATAAGCTGTCCTTGATCCAATATCTTCAGTTGGTATGATCAATGAACGATCTTAGATGCACTTTTTCAGCACGGAGATGTGAAAAACGAGATGAACCACTTCTAACTCTTGTGGTAGCTCTAACTCATTAGCTACATTACCTACCCTTTTTGATATTCTGTAAGAGCCAATATAATAGGGACCAAGCTTACCATTCTTACAAAATCTCATGACACCCTTCACGGGTAAAACTTTAACGATACCCAATAATCTAATTAAAACTATATATCCCTTCTCCTAACATCAATGTAGGATTTCTGACGCCTTCTCTATAGCTTGATGAACTAAATCTTATCAAATCATTCTACTTAACAAAAATTGAACCATCAAATAGGATATCTAAATCTTCTCCCATAAAGAGATTTATAAAGAGCCATTTGAATGCTACAGAAGTAATTATTGTTGTAAGCAATCAAAATAAAAGGTAATTGATCCTCCCAATTACCCTTGAAGTTAATCACGCAAGACCTCAAAATATCCTCTAAGGTTTGAATAGTGTGCTCTACTTGTCCATATGTGTGAGGATTAAAGTCAATACATAAGTTCACCTTTTAACCCAGGCCTTTTTGGAATGACTTCCTAAACTGTGCAGTAAATTGTGCACCTCTTTCTGAAATAAAGGAGCCCGGAACCCAATAAAGTCTTACCACCTCTTGAAGATATAATTTAGTTTAATATTTTACTGAATGGGTTGTCTTTATCGGTAAAAGTTAGGTGAATTTTTACATTCGATCGACAATTACCCAAATAGACTTATGATACATGTGAGACCTTGTAAACATATGATGAGGTCCATGTTTATCATTTGTCACATCTATTCTGAAATCTCTATATTTTGGGCCCTTAGCAATAATTTATGCCATGCCTTTCTTAATACTACTCCACCAATAAACCACTCTCAAATCGCGATACATCTTTTTGGAACCTGGTTGAATGGAATATCTAGAGCTATAAGCTTTTTCAGTGATCCTCTCTTGGAGTTCATCCACCATTGGTACACACAATCTGCCTTCATCCCTCAATCGACAATCTCCCTCTTATTCAGAAGTGAATAATTTTGGCTTATGAATATTTGACTATAATTCAAGAAAAATAGGACTTGGTCGTGCTTCTCTTTTGCTTCTGACACTAATGATGATTCAACCCAACTCATTACCACTACTCCTACATTTATGGAATTCATTAGTGGGACTCCTAACCGTGCAAGTTTATCCACATCATTCACTAATATCTTTTTCTTCCTCAACATAGGCTCTAGTATCCATACACAACCTGCTCAAGACATCAGCAACACAATTATCCTTAGCTTGGTGGTAAAGAATACTAATGTCACAATCCTTCAGTAATTCTAATTACCTCCTTTGTCTAATATTAAGATCTTTCTGAGTAAACATATACTAAAGACTCTTATAATCTGCGAATACATCAAAATAAACACCATACGAATCATGATGTCGTATCTTCAAAGAAAAAACTACGGCAGCCAACACTAAGTCATGGGTTGGGTAGTTCTTCTTATGAACTTTCAACTTTTTGGAGGCATAAGCTATAACTTGGTCCTTCTGCATTAATATTCAATCCAAAACTATTCAAAATGCATCACAACACACCATACAACTTTGAGTACTTTCTCGTAAGCTTAATATAAGGCAGTAGCAACGTCTTTTTCAATTGTTGAAAGTTTTTCTAACAAGCTTAAGATCATTGAAATTTCATTCTTTTATGAGTTAACTTATTCAAGGGATGAAATTGATGAGAACTTCTTTACGAACCATCTGTAATAGACAGCCAAGTCAAAGAAACTACTGATATTAGTTGGAGATGTGGGTCTAGGCCAATTCTGCACTACCTCTAACTTTTGGGTATCAACTATAATTCCATTACAAGAAACTATATGACTCAAAATAACAACATACTCGATCCAAAATTCACATTTACATAACTAATAATATAACTCCTTATCTTTCAATGTCTAAATAACTATTTTGAGATGGCTAACACGTTCTTTCTTATTCCTCGAATATATTCAAATGTTATCATTTAATATGATAACAAATATATCTAAATAAGGCATAAATATTCTATCGATAAGGTTCATGAATGTTGCAGGTGCATTGGTTAAACCGAATGACATAACCAAAAACATAGAATGACCAAAATGGGTTGCCGAACTACTTTTTCACTCTAAGATTGACTCATTATGATTTTGGAACTTAACAAGTCGATTTCTACAATCTATGAATATATAAGCATAAATATATTCTATACAAAAAATGAAATTAGAATCTACCATGTCTAATTCAACTAAATTAGCCACGATTTCCTTGTGATTAATTGAAATGACATAATCACAATATACTCTTATAGCTAGAATAGATTTGCTAACAAGTGTAGAAATATAAAAAAGTTCACATTATTTCTCAAGAATAACATCAAAATTATTTGCAACATAAAATTTTACAAAAGATAAGCTTGCTCAGGGGTCTATCAAATCATAAACATCAAAAGTAAGGCCTTTGAACAGACCAGCACAACATTTGGAAAGTTCTCTTGCTCTTTTCTATGAGTAATCATATAAAGAAGGTTTGATCCTCCACCAGTAGTGGAATTAGCTCCTCGTGGTTCAGCCCTATCTGCTGGAGCAACTGAATAAGATTGCGCTCTATTGCCTTTATTCCCATTTCCTTGCCAGTTCTTGGGGAATTCTTTCATGAAATGACCATCTTTTACACAACTGTAGAACCTTCACTACCAATCACTAAACTAACATGTAACATATGCAGGAGTCCAATTACCTCCTTTTGCCACACAACCCTAAGATTTCGGTGGTTTGTGCATTAAATGATGTGAATTCTCACTATTATACTAACTTTTGGGTGTAGGTGCACTAGCAAATCATTGAGCATTACCTTCTATATTTTCTTAAAGGACGAATGATTCACATTACTTGCCCGGACACATTTCATCTTTGCCTTCTTATTTCTAAACTCCTCTCTATCTCATCTTCTCTTCATCAACCTGTTGCACATATATTATTAACTTTGATATCCCATGTCCCTAATTAGAATCATTCTCCTTCTTTATTTGCTTGATTGAATGGGCAACCCAGCAACAAAGAGACTCATCCTACTTTTCTTACATGCAACCATCTCAGGAGCATAACATGATAGTTGGGTAAACGTCAACCCATAATATGAGGCCATCAGCGTTTATACACTTGTTTGTGAATCTATTCTTACAGAGAAAATATGTTGTGATTTGACCTTTTCCGTCAATCACAAGAATACCATGAATAACATAGTTTAGTTACACAAGTTATATTTTGATGGCATTCTACGTATGCTTTAACTTCATGCCTGTTATGCATCAAGAGATTGTAGAAATCAACTAGTAAAGTTCTTCTTTCCTAATGAGCAAGTCTTAGAGTGGAAAACAATTTAGAGTGCCTAGGGTCATTTTATTTCGTACCTTAGGGAAAGAAAGTAAGTTTACATGGTGTGTGTCTATCACTTAGACTGAGTTAATGATTCAGTGTTGAGATACATCCTATTCATTCATTTTCTATAGTAAATAATTTCCAGAAGTCTGTCGTGATGACTTACCCAAAGTCCCTACTAAGAGATAAATAGACTTTGGTGTAGACATCATTGTAAATACTCATCATATATCTATTCTTCAATACAAAATGGCACGAGTAGAGTTGAAAGAGTTGATAGAGAAGTTAAAAGATCTCCTAGATAAAGGTTTTAATTGACCCAGTGTCTCGTCATAGGTCAGATCGCTCCTATTTGATAGAAAGAATGATGGTTCCTTAGGATTTGTTTAGATTATTGTAACTTGAACAAGGTTACAATCAAGAACAAGTAGCCTCTTCCGAGAATTGCTAATCTTTTCTATTAGGTTCATGGTACCACTTATTTCTCCAAGATAGATCTCACATCAGGCTACCATCAGTTAAGAGTGAGGAATGTGGAATTCCAAAGACAACATTCAGGACCTGTTATGGTCATTATGAGTTTATGGTAATGTCATTTGATTTGAATAATGCTCCTGCAACACTCATGGACCTTAATAATAAAGTATTCAAGCCTTAATTAGATATTTTTGTTATTGTTTTCCTTGATAACATTCTAATCTATTCGAGGAATGAAGAAGAACACGCTTTTCATCTCATAATAGTTTTCCATACCTTGAAAGATAGAGAGTTGTATACTAAGTTTTATAAGTGTGAGTTTTGACAGGAGTTTGTGGCATTCTCGAGCCACACGATTTCCCCTGATTGAATAAGAGTTGATATCAAAATGATAAAAGTATTTATGAGTTGTCCTAGACCCACGTCTCCAACTGATATTAGGATTTTCATAGGCTTTTCTAGAGATTATTGAAAGTTATTAGAAGGGTTCTCATCTATATCATCCCCTTTGACCAAGTTATCTAAGAAAATAGTGAAGTTTTAATCTTCTGAGACTTGTGAGAATGTATGCAAGGCTTTGTTGTCTATTGTGATGGGTCTAGAGTTTATTTGAGTTGTGAGTTAATACAGGATGACAAAGTTATATCTTATGCCTCTATCCACTTGAAAGTTCATGAGAAAAATTACCCTACCCATGATCAAGAGTTGATAGAGAAGTTAAAAGATCTCCATGATAAAGATTTAATTGACCAAGTGTCTAATCTTAGTCAGATCGCTCTTATTTGTTAGAATGAATGATGGTTCCTTACGATTTGTATAGATTATTGTCACTTGAAGAAGGTTACCATCAAGAACAAGTATCCTCTTTCGATAATTGCTGATCTATTCTATTAGGTTCAAGGTACCACTTATTTCCCTAAGATAGATCTCACATCAGGCTACCATCAGTTAAGAGTGAGGAATGTGGCATTCCAAAGATAACATTCAGGACCCGTTATGGTCATTATGAGTTTATGGTAATTTCATTTGATTTGACTAATGCCTGCAACATTCATGGACCTTAATAATAAAGTATTCAAGCCTTAATTAGATATTTTTGTTATTGTTTTCCTTGATAACATTCTAATCTATTCGAGGAATGAAGAAGATAACGCTTTCCATCTCATAATAGTTTTCCATACCTTGAAAGATAGAGAGTTGTATACTAAGTTTTATAAGTGTGAGTTTTGACAGGAGTTTGTGGCATTCTCAAGCCACACGATTTCCCCTAATTGAATTAGAGTTGATACAAAAATGATAAAAGTATTTATGAGTTGTCCTAGACCCACGTCTCCAACTGATATTAGGATTTTCATAGGCTTGTCTAGATATTAGTGAAGGTTCTTAGAAGGGTTCTCATCTATTTCATCCCCTTTGACCAAGTTATCTAAGAAAATAGTGAAGTTTTAATGGTCTGAGGGTGGTGAGAAAAGCATTCAGGAACTGAAAAATAGGTTGACTTATGCCCCGATTTGACCTTTCTAGAAAGTATGCAAGGCTTTGTTGTCTATTGTGATGGGTCTAGAGTTTATTTGAGTTGTGAGTTAATACAGGATGAGAAAGTTATATCTTATGCCTCTATCCACTTGAAAGTTCATGAGAAAAATTACCCTACCCATGATCAAGAGTTGATTGTCATAGTATTTACTTTGGAAATATGACTCCACTATATTTATGGATTTTGTGGAGATATATTCACCGATCACAAGAGTTTTCGGTGTGTGTTTACCTAGTAATGGATTAGTTCCAGACAAATGAGGTGGTATAATTACTCAAGGATCATTACATGAGTATTCTTTATCACCCAAGTAAGATTAATGTCGTTGTTGAAATCTTTAGTAGATTCTCTATGTGTAGTATTTCTCATTTAGAGGAAGATATGAAAGAGTTAGCAAAAGAGGTTCATAGACTTGCACAACTAGGAGTTTGATTAATGAATTCTATAGAAGGAGAAGTAGTGATTAATGGGGTTGAATCATTATGCGCAAAAAACGAAAGATAAGTAGACCAAGATCCCATTTTGCTTGAATTGAAGACAAATATTCATGAGCAAATATTATTACCTTTTAATAACGGGTAGATGGTGTATTGAGATATCAAGGTAGATTGTGTCAACCTATAGTGGATGGACTCCAAAAGAGGATCATAGAGAAAGCTCACAGCTCCAGATATTCAAATCATTCAGGTTCTACAAAGATGTACCGCAATTTAAGAGAATTATAATGGTGGAATCGCATGAAGAGAGGCATTACTGTATTTGATTTCAAGTTCCTAAATCGCCAAAAAGTTAAAGTATAACACCAAAGGCCCAGAGGTTTGGCTAAAAATATAGAACTTATTGCTTGGAAGTGGGAGATAATTAATATGAATTCATCACAAGTTTTACCAAATCTCCTAAATAACACGATTCATTTGGGTGATTGTCTATAAAAGAAAAAATCATTCCACTTCTTGCCGGTAAAGATTACCCATTCGACAGAAGATTATCCTAAGTTGTATATACAAAAGGTGGTAAGACTTCATAAAGTCTAAGTCTCCATTATTTCATATAGGTTACACAATTTACTACACACTTCTGGAAAGCTTTTACAAAAGGCTTGGGTTCAAAGGTGAACTTAAGTATAGCCTTTCATCCTCAGACTGACGTACAACCAGAACGTACTATTCAGACTCTAAAGGAAACATTGAAGGCATGCATGATCAATTTCAAAGGGAATGGGATGATCATCTACCTCTTGTTAAGTGCATTTACAACAATAGTTACCACTGTAGCGTTCAACTAACTCCTTATGAAGAACTGCATGGGACGAGACACAAATATCCTATTGGATTATTTGAAGTAGAGTGATTGAGTATACTTGCAAGCTCCACCCATGAATCTTGTTATTGATTTTCGTTAAGAAGGTGAAACTTAGTTTGTGGTATATTCGTCCATATTGTATAACAAAAGTATTTACAAGAGAGATTATGAGTTGGAGTTAGATCAAGAGTTAGCAGCGGTTCATCCGGTATTTTATTTATTTTTCATGTTGAAGAAGTGCAATGGATATATTTCACTTATCATACCAACTAAAAAATAATGGGATCAATGATAGCTTATTTTATAAGGATATTCCATTTAAGATTCAAGATATTGTAACATTTCGCAATTTGAAATAGCTAAGAAAAGTTAAAAACTGAAAATAATTATTGTTTGAAGTAACAAAAAATGATGGAAATTTATTTTAGTTAGGAAAAATTGAGTTTTGGCAAGCTTCTAGTTCAGGATGAGTAAGATTTACTTCTAGATATGGTGGAAATCTATTGGCATAATCTTCCCAAAGCTTCAAAGTTTTGCAATTTCGAGTTATTTGAGTGTGTTATGACCTTTGAAAGTTGGACTATGAGATTAAGGAAATGTCCCAATACGAGATTTTAAAGGGTAGTTTAGTCATTTATCTATGCTATTGTTTTAATCCGTTTTTAAGAGTTTAATAGGGGTTAAATTAAAATTTATTCAGTTTTAGAAGTTTGAAATTTTCAAGCTAGATCTATGGAGAAAGAATAAGAAGAAAAAGGGAAAGATTCGCCAAGATTGTCGAATTAAATTGTGGATTTCATCGAGGGTGATCCCTAAAAAGGCATGACAGTCTATCCGAATGTTGGGTTGATTCACTAACATGCCTAGCATTTTTTATTTAGCATGTTTTCATCAATAAATGATTGGAATTTAAAGATTTTTGAATGTGGTTCTTGAATTGTTGTCGTTCTTGAACATTAGTTGAGATTTAGGAGTTCTTTGATGATATAAGTGTAGTTCTTGAACTCATTAGATTAGATACTTGTATATATGATGTGGGTGCTCGCCCAGGATGCACCTGAATTGGCGTTTTTCACCAAATTTTTGTAATTCAGTAAGTGTAAACCTTTGTAAAGTCTTTTCACACTTCCTAATGATTCTAACTACTTTAAATGACTTCCAATCATATAGAAATTATCCAGAAACTTTAGTGAATCCATAACTTCAAATTCAAGGAAAGTTAAGAGCCATGTCTAGAAAGTTGATAGAGTCTTCTCAAGAGGTATTTTACAAACGCTTTTAAACTTTGTTTTAAGACATAAATATCAGGTTGCGTAAAGAGTAAAGATAAGAATAAAAAGTTCATTTCAAGTTTCATAAGTCTTTCACAAACGTTTTAATGTCGTTTTAAGACTTAAGTTTTAGTTCTACTCAGAGTAAAGTGAAGTATTTTCTTCAAACCAGTATATGAGGACTAAGTATTCCCAAAGATGTATAAAATGTTATCACATTTAAAAAGAATGTAAACTAAAATTCCAAAGAGCCTTAGGGCCAGTTTTAATAAAAGAGTAATAAATTTCTAAATGAAGCAAACAACGAAACTAAATTCTCCAAGATAGCCATTGAGCTATTTTTTTGTAAACTAATCTCAAATCGTAGAAGAATTATGTATCTAAAATAGAAGAGCAATTATAGTTTTGGGAGTTCTATTGAGAACCAAATTTGGGATGAGCTTAAGTTCAAAAAATTCATGTCTTCATAAAACCATGTAGTCACCATTGGTAGAAAAGGGTCATACTTTTTGGGTGAATCCTTTTCACAGTAGACTAATGTATCCATTAGGCAGTTTAAGTCTTATACCTTTGGCCAGTTATATGATGCACTGGCAGCGTGAGGTAGAGCATTGTATCATTACTTTAACTTTTATATGATGGTTGTCGGTTAGGGAAGCTCATTAAGAAGTTAGATGTATTTAGATATACATAACTTACTTGTATTTTTATATACATCCCAGAGTAAACTGTATCCTTGAATACATACAAAGTTTACAACATATTTTAAATAACTTTTATTTATATTGCCCTTGTTTGTAATTGATTTGTATTTAAATGAGTTAGTTGTGTTTAGTTGAGTTGAGCTTGGTAAGCTCTTTAGTTTCCTTCAAATTCTTTCTTGATTATGCTGTTTAGTATTTCAACTCGTATACTCGTATATTCAATGTAGTGATGCTAGTTGGTCTTACTCGTATTATGATGTAGACATAGGTAACAAGGATTGACATCCAGTGCACCCTTGATCCAATAGAGCACACCAGATTCAATAGGTAAGCTTCCTTGTGTTTTGGGAAACCATGATATTGATTTCTAGTTTAGTTCATTACGATGTGGTGGGGATTGTCATAACATCTATCTTAGTTGTTTAGAGGTGTCATAGATATTCACACAATTAGTTATGAGTTTTTTGCTTTGTATTTCACATGTTTTGCTATGAGGCTTGAGTAGTTATTTTGTCCATTTGAATGCTTTTCTTGGAATACATTATCAATTTGTTTTACATGTTTTTAAATGTATTATTCTTGTGTTTTAAGTCCTCATTTCCTTTAAGTATGTAAGGCACGTCAAGGGTTCGCTTTTGGCCAGCTGATGTTCGAGTGCAAGTCCCATCATGGGTGTAAGCTCGCGGTGTGACATAATACTAGTTTAATATGTTCGATCATATTTTCCATGAATGGGTAATGTTATTTTTATTTTCTTCCTAATTGCACTGAAACAATTCACCGCTTCAATTTTATTTTCAATAAGAAAAGTTATTCTATGCATAAAGGGTAAGATGTGTAGTTAATTTTTTGTGTATATTCTTGGTTTTATATAACTATGAGAACAAGTAAATGAACAAATTTTTTCTCCTAACAATATTCAAACATGAGTTTAGTTTCTTGTTGATATTAAATGCCCTCTTGAGGAAAATAGGAATATGACCGTGCTGTTCATCTTGTGTTTCTATGATAATTAGAACTAAACTTTGAAGAACTTTGTACGAAACAACAAAGTTTAATGAGTATTTTCAGACTACAAATTTAAAACTAGTAGAGAAAATAGAATCAGAAACAAATTAGAAACAATATGAAAATAGTTTTCTCAATGAAAGAAAATTGAACCCACTTAATGCACAGTGTCCCTTAAGGAAATTATTCTCATTAAGTACTCAAGGTTAATATCATATATCCTCCTAGGATAGAATGATCTTACTTATCGGTGTTTCGGTACCTAAAACCACAGTGTGCGCAAACCACTCAATGGTAGTAAATTACACTTAGAATACTAGATTTAGCAGTAGTAGAAGAAGTCCAAAAAAGTTCGTTCTTCAAATTATTGGAAATCCTACAATAATTAGAAAACAAAGGGTAGTGTGATAAGATTCTTGTTGTGCCTTCCCGTAAAGGTCACAAACCTTTGGAAAAGTGACAATCTTTAAAAAAGGAAACCACATTTTATAAAATTCTCAACTTTCATAAAAGTCACAACTTTACATAAAAATCACAAATTTTCATAAAAGACACAATTCTTCATTAAAGTCGCAAATTTACATAAAACTCACGACTCTTCATAGAAATCACAACTTTTCATGAAAGTCAAAACTTTTAAAACCAAATAACTTGGGAGTGACTCCAAGATATAAAAAGGACTAGTAAGTGTAGTTTACAAAAAAGAATAATTGGATATAGATAAGTAGGTTTCCTCTAGGACTTTGTGTAGTGAACAAATGTCGGATAGGCTCGGACAATCAGTAGATGCGATATCTTTGAACCGTCTAGATTTTGTGTATACCTATGCAACCATATATTAAATAATTAACCCTTTACCGTTTATAGTTCTTACCATTTTGTTAATTTCTGCCATGAACACACCTAGTTTCAGGAATTTATAGAGAGTACAATCATCCTCTTTGGAGCGCTTTCCCTTCACACTCACATAGTTGATTTCTAAACGTGATATCCTGTAGGTACACTATTTGTAAAATCTTCCAAACTTAGAAAATCATTCTTAAAATTGAGGTTTATTAACTCATTAACAAGATTTAATGTTGTATCCTTGTTCTTGAGCATTGTCTTCATCATTAGAATGCATTAAGTTGGTTGACAATGCCGAACAGTTAGTAATAAATTTGTTTTTTCCTTGAATCTAGATCGTGGGATCAACAGTCTTACTGATATATATTTACCGCCTTGATGAATTGTCTTAAACTGTAAACCCATTCCCTTAGATGATATTTTAATTTTCTCTCTAGTTAGACCTTTTTTTATATGTAGATCGAACACATTATCTTTTATTTTTACATAGTCAATTGTGATAATTCCACTAGAGATTATTTTCCTAACGGTATTATGTCTATCTCTTATATGTCAAAATACTCCGCTATGTGTCATCATTCATGCCCTACCTATTACATCTTGACTACCGAAGAGTGTAGATATTGTTACCAATGGTTTGGTCCAAAAGGAATACCTATCAAGAAATTCTAGAGTTTTTCTACTTATTCCTCGATCTTATCAATTGCTAGGAGCTAGAGATACATGTGGGAAGATTTCAAAGAGAATGGTCATCTACCAAGATTAAATACATATCCACTTATGGATTTTACTTCATTTTTCCGGTGATCTAATTTGCATCATTATAACCTTTCAATATATATGAATAGTGTTATAATGCAAGACATAGTTTTCAGTATTTATTGAATGCCCAAATCTTTTTTCATTGTCATCCAATGAGTTCGATTGGGATTACTCGTGAATCGAGTCAATTCATTAATAGCACATGCTATATATGATCATACACATTTTGGGATATACAATCCAATTGTGATTCACTTTCGCCTTCACTCTTTTAATATGCAAAGCTCAAATTTATTGGAGACTTAAAAATATTAAAACTAAAATATTTCAACAAGTTATGTACGTTTACGGTTTAGTGAGACCGTGATACTAAATATTATGGAGTTCTAATGATTCTTATGCCTTAGATCCAACAACTTCAAAAATTTTCGTATCAAGCTTTCTTTCTAGCATACATTTAGTAGCATTCTTGTAATTATTGTCTCTAATGATGATCAACATATCACTAATATACAAACAAACAATGACCTTTTGATTTTAATGTAAAAACATTTATCATTTCCATCATTCTTGAATCCATTTACCAACAAAATTTGGTCAAATTTCTTATGTCATTATTTGGGTGCTTATTTTAGTCCATAAAGTGACTTCACATGTTTGCACACTTTCGTTTCTTTACCAGGAACCACAAAACTTTGGGGTTGTTCCATCTATATTTCTTCCTCAAATTCTTTATTTATGAAATTGTTTTCACATTCATTTGATTATTTTTTAGGTCATATACCACAACTAACACAATGAACATCCAAATATATGTAATTCTTGTTTCTGGCGAGTATGTGTCAAAAATAACAAGACCTTATTCTTGTCTAACGCTTTTGACAAAAAATTGCGTCATATTTATCAACACATCCATCGTCTTTCATTTTCCTTCTGAAGATTCACTTTGAACCCAAAGGTTTATTTCTTGAAAGAAGAGCAACCAATTTCCAATTGGATTGCCCAAGATTGAACTGATGTACCTATTGACACCATTTTTTCAAAATGATGAGTCTACAAAAAACACAAGAAACGTTACAAGAATATATTTGAAGGAAGTAGATGTCCTTTTGCATTTACTATGCCTATGAATCTCTTTATTGAGCACATCTTTTTTTTTCTTTTCAAGATCTTTTAGGCCCTTCACTATACTACTCAAATCTATTTTTAGAGTCCATAATAATTGATCCTACTTTAGTGCTTTTAGGAATAGAATCTTGGACTTTGTCTAGACACCCCCACACTTTGAAATATTTCAAGTTGGATTTCCTTCCTTTCTATTTCTCATATGAAATAAATTGTATCATGAACAAATAAATTTCTTTCTTTCTTAAAAGACAAAACCTTTTGTTGAGCCGTTTTTCAGTAAGGATAGTCCCTCTACCCTAGTCTTGTGGTAAACATGAACTTATAAGTAATGCATCTATCAATTCTTTCAATGTACAACTTTTCATAAGATTGAGGTGAACATGGCAACAATTTGATGGATAATTCAGCTTTTCAAACATTTTTATTCATAAGGGGATTTATAATATCCATCCCTATCACTTCTTATCATTTCTACAAATGATTTTGAACTTCGATATTATATTGCCTAGAAATTTCTATTGCTTCATCGTTACCATTCATCAAATAGAGATAGTCATTTCTAATTCATTAACCAATGAATATTATGAGATACTTTTCTCCAACATGATATAGTGTTGACTTCATATCGCTAATGACAATGTAAATCAACTCTAAGGTATTAGAATTCCTTTCTATAGATTTATAAGAATGCTCAACATACTTAGATTCCATATAAACATGACATTTTTATTTATTGCACTCAAAGTTAGACAAAATTTCTAAGTGATCTGTTTTCATTAGAAGGTTTAGTAATTGACATATCCAAGCGTTCATGTCACAAACAGTCCGACTCAAGAAACTAAGAACAATTAAAAAAAATTAAGTTTTAAAAACTCTCCGGGGAGGTAGATTTTTCTCACACATTTTGCTCTTATTTTTTACAATTTTCTGTGATACAAACATTGGTTAGAGTCATCACCTTGTCAAATGTCCTTTTAAGAAGCACCTTTCAATATTTGTCAGTTTGATATTTATAGAACTACCTATGACCAAAGTTTCATCGAGTCAATATAGTCAAAGTGCTTCTTTTACAAACATGAAAAATGACTATAAGCTAATATACATATCTATACAACTAGTTATATTTAATAGACATATCTTTTCATGAAAAAATTCAGCATTTGAAGAGACACTTTCTTTTCATAAAAAAAACTAAATCACTTTTAACAAGTATCCATATAATTAGGTAGTTTCATACTAATCTTACCATATACGAGTAAATGACAAACTGAACGACCTAAATTAGAAATATACTCCAAGAAGTTTGTGGGTCTAACATAATACATAAGTATTATCGAATATCACATCTTGTACTCCAAATTTAAATTAGACACTAAGTCTATCTTTATCTTTGTGCTAAGCAAAGAACCCCTCTCATTTTAAATATGATTTCAAAAATATTTTTCATGTATATGAAAGTAGTTTTTCCACATATGTTTTTTTCTCATGGTATGAAAGTCTCATTGACAACATCAAACCTCTTTTGAAAATATTAGTCAATAATAGAATTATAGTGGTTCAATTCCATTTGACAATTTTAACACAATGTTAGAGTTAATTTCATAGAGGCCCAAATTACAAACTCTGTGTAACGGGTATTTTTTCTCTATCACAAATAAACAAACCACTTAGTATTTAAAATAGTAACAATAAAGACAAATTTTTTTATACAATTTGTTTCTATATAACAATGAAGGTAATAAAAAATCAAAACTACAACATTGATTTATTATGTAGATTTTGCATATTCTTGAAACCAATTACATAGTCTAATTTATGTAGAGTAGGAAAAAAGTTTTTAGTCTACAAAAACAGACACAATTAAATTTCACATGGAGACAGAACTACAAAAGTTTTTTTTCCAGTCTCCAAATAAAAATTTAGCATATTCATAGATTATCACATAGATATGATTTTCTTTTCAAATAGCCTTTAACCTTTCACATTTTGACATACTATTTTATCAAAGAAAAATGTGCATCGCTCATCCTGCAAACTAGAGAATTTTAAAGGCAACACTTTTTGCCTAGGAAAATTCATTCCAAATACCATATGGTTTGCAGATTTTTTTCAAAGACATACATGATTAATATCAAAACTGTAAACTTTTTCAAACTATTTTCCTCCTCCGATAAATGATAAAAGGTTACTTGGTATAATCTCTTACTGAAATATCACTTATTCTTCTAATAAATTCTCAGTTCGACCTTGCTAAACAAATCACTCAAGTCTGAAGAAGTAATGCATTAATCTTCCATTTCTATAATATATTTCTCTCAATTTGTAGAATACAAGAAATGCAAACAGTTTAATAATTTCCTTAAGATTGTTGTTCACTATGTCTTCCTAAGATACTTAGAAAAAACATTGAAGAGCATTGTAAGACACAACAAAGTTAAAAGAGTATTTTCAAACCAGAAAATTAGAAATAGTAGAGAAAATAGAATCAAAAAAAATTAGAAACAATATAAAAATATTTTTCTCAAAGAAAGAAAATCCAGCCCACTGAATGCACAATTTCCCCTAAAGGAAATTATTCCCCTCAAGTACCCGAGGTTAATGGAATATATCTTCCCAGGATAAAACAATCTTACTCACCGTTGTATCAATACCTAGAACCAGGTGTCAGCGAACCACTCAATGACACTAAAGTGCATATAGAGTACTAGATTTAGCATTCATAGAAGAAGTCTAGAAATGTTCGTTCTTAAAATGAGAGGAAATCCCAGAATTTTTAGAAAACTAAGGGTAGTGTGAAAAAATTCATATTGTGCCTTACAGAAAGGTTACAAACTTGTGGAAATGTGACAATATTTCGGAAAGGCCTCCACCTTCATAAAAGTCACAACTTCGTGATATTGAAAGAATATTAATAGAAATTTCCTACGATATCTGAAAACACACCTAACTCATCCTGAGCTAGGAGTTATAGTCATTTGAAATTGCCTTAAAATTCAACTTAACATACTAAACAAATTTCTAGATTTTTTAAAGCTTTTCGAAAATGGAAATTTTAAATTATTTAACTTCTTCCTAGTAATTTTGATTTGTGAGATGTTACAATATTCATGTGCTAACACATACAAAAAACTGAGAAAATCATCTAATGGTTGTAAATTTCCCCTAAATGCAAAAAATAGACTTTAACAAATGTGTGATTGTACGTACTACTCCACCAACTCCCTATGGAGGGTTTCGTAAACATTTCACCAAATCAAATCGTCTATAATTCATACCACCAAAACAATCATGGACAAATTCACATGAAAAACTAAGAAAAACTCCAAATTCATTTAAATAGGGCGCTAAATGTGCATGATGAATAATAAAAATTATGAGAAAACTATCAAATACTGATGGAATGTCACATAACATTTTTACTAAGAAATCATCCTGAAGTCATATAAGAAAACTATTCATCGGATAACACATACGAAAAACTGAAGAATTCACCTTATTCTTGTAAACATATCCCTAAATTCCTAAAATGAAATCTACGAATCGTGTGACTACACGTAATTCTCCCACAACTTACTACGAAGAGTTCCATAAGTTTTTTCAAAGACATTATATTGAAACCATATCACCAAATCATTCATGACTATCACAAAAATTGAGAAAAGTACCTAATTCCTATAAAAATGGCCTCTAAAAGGCCAAAACAAACTCTAAAACTTTATAGGCATTAGATATTGCTACCCTACCACCCACAAAGGTTTTTCTAAAGTAATGATAAAGAAATCCGTGGAAGTCATATTGCCAAAATATTCATTGCCTAACATACATGAAAAATTATTAAAATAAAATAATTCCATTTAATTGGCCCCAAATGCCCAAAATGGACTCTAAAAACTATCCTACGGTACATACTACTTCCCGAACTCTTTAGGGAGGATTATGTAAATGTTTTTACCATCGACTTGATATTCATATTTATATTTCTAATAAATTACTAATATAAATGTTCCATTATTTTGTATTTTTATAATATATATTGGTATTGGGAGTTTATTGGGACATGTGGTGTAAAACTTTGTTTATTAACATGCTTTCTTTCATTGCTTTATCAATTATATAGAGGTCCTTTTTCAGCTTAATACATAACTAACCTGTTAAATTTATCAAATTATTCCATTAATATATTCACTCTTACTCATCTTTCGAATGAACATGCCTAATTTGAATATATAGTTAGAATATTCTTACTTGCGTACATAGTTGGTTTGAAGCCTTTTATTTAACAAAAAATAATTTTGGGCTAACTCACACACAACTATGAAAATCACTTACTTTCTTGTAAATTAGTCTCTAAATGTCCAAAATTGACTCTAAAGTTTGTGAGACAATATGTATTGTTCCACCAAAACTTTACAAAGGGCTGCGTAAATTTTTACTAAAGAAATCGAACAGAGGCAATATAACAAAAATATCAACGGGTTAACACACATAAAAAATGAAAAAATATTCCTATTAATTTCAATTATCCCCTAAATGCCTGAAATAGACTTAATAATTTTTTAGATTACACGTACTGCTCCCCAACTCTCTATGGAGCGTTTTATTAAGGTGTCTAAAAGAAATTGTCGAAAGCAATATCTCCAAAATATTTATGGGCTAACACACCAGGAAATATTTTTAAAAGATATTTGATTCCTATAATTGGCCTCCAAAATGTCTAAAATGGATTAAAACATGTGAGACACTGATACGCTCAAATCATACCTCCCTAAAGAAGTATAAGCGGTTGTAATCAAGTATAGAACCCAACTAGTAGGTTGGCGTCGATCTAACGAGGAAAATGTTTTAAATTTAACTTTAATGTAAAATTTTATATTTAGCAAAGGTTTTTACGAAAACAAATAATTAAAGGAGGTTTTGTGAAAAAAAGTTTCTTTGACACTTTTAAATTAACAAGTAAGCAAAAGTAAACACTAACTTTTTATCAAGTTCTGAGACTAACTAGGCTATATGTGTTTCCCATAGGTTCATAATGTCTCATTCCTAGCAATAACAATTCTTTTCTAGTGTTTTGCATGTAAATTGATACGTTATGTATTTCTAAATTCTTGGTTCGGCATCTAGAGAATTTCACTTTGTACCTTGATCCGGCTACATGTATATAATTTACTAACCCTTACCTTTACTTCATATTAGACATCATAATCGATGTATGACTTAGTTATTAGTTCGCACCAATCTACACTAGCGTATTAGATAGTATCCCGCTAAATCTATATTGATGATTCTTTTCCTAATACTAATTGCATGGTCTGACAAGTAGCAAAATTAATAGTTCTAACATTGAACACCGTTAAAAAGACATCAAAGCGAAATAATTATCAATAAATGCATGAACCTATTTGAAAATTGCTTATTTGCTAGGTTTACATTGTTAATTACCCGTTGTTCCCACAACCCTAGTTGTGGATTTGGTTATCCATGAAAAAAAAATCACAATTCATAAATTTTAAGGAAGAAATCATGAACTTACTTCAACAATAAGAATAAAACAAGAAAATCAACTTTAAATTGTAACATATATCTTCAAACTAAATCAGGAAATTGAATTATTGCCAAAGTTTGCAAAGACCAATCTCCACAAAAAACAAGAACAATACTCACAATTTCTAACCCCCAAAACAAGGTTTTAATCCCTATCTATAGAAATGTTGTCCTAAATCAAATGGAGTTGAAATAAGGAAAGTTTGTCTAAAAACATAGCATGATATACGACCCTTATTGACGGACCGTCGATGGAATGATGGTCCGTTGACTTCCTCCGCCAGTCCAGATTTAGAACTTTTTTTCCTTTCAGATGGCACCTTCTATGAATCAGTCAACGGACCAACACGGTACGTCGATGCACCTACGGTCCGTCAATGCCCTCCGTCACTCCATCCTCAGAATTTCTCCAATTTCGGGTATTGGAGCTATATCTTGTCAAATCAACGGTCTGCAACTACAGTCCGTCGATCCCTTTCGCAGATCCACACTTGTTCAAATCTCCTCGAGTTTCTCCTTCAATCTAAACTGCAGTCAACTTTCACCACCTATAGAGCGTCGATTGAACAACGGGCCATCAATGGCCTTCGTAGGTCGCCTATCTGCACTACGTTCCAACTGCCTTCTGCGTTTTTTTCTGGACATCTTTCCTTAAAAAACATAAAAACATGTTAATACTACTATAAAAGGCTGTAGACACACACAACTCTTAACAAAAATGTATTGAAAGTACCGTGAAACCACGATACATCAACACCCTTAACTTAAATTTTTTGTTTGTCCTCATGCGACGCACTATGATTCAAAACAACACCTCTACAAAAATATATTCTTTTAAGCTTTCACAATCATTTGGTTATCAATCCCAAGACTTTCTTTGATTTAGTGCATCCTTACGCTCTCACGTTTAAGCAAGATAACTCATGTGGATCACACAATTGAAACAAACTCACCTTGCACAAACACTTCTACTATTTTGCCTCTCATCAAGGTACCAACTTTCCGACATTGCAACAAGTACCCTTACTTCAAACTAAATCTTCATTTTTTGCAAAGTGAATTTATGTTTGGGTACAAGTATATTTATTCAACACTAAGTCTTAAAAACAAGTTTATACATAGTTAGTAATCATCGCCATAGGCTTGCCCTTATTTTCTCTACTTATGTTTACCACACTAGACTCTAGGATTACCGTAGAACTTTCTAGGCTTGTAAATTACGCTCAGGATCAGCTGTGGTACGTTTGGGTATATTTTTAGTAACTTTTTTCCCTCCTTAACATTTCCTTTAAGCTTTCTACCTCTTTTAATGACTTTTCCGCCCTACTTTTCTTTGCTTCTCATCTTTTCTTTGCTCCCCATTTTTTTTTGCATATGACTCATATTTATTTTTCAACTTTTTAAAACTCTTTTCTTTCATTTCTTTGTCTTTTCTTCTATTTCATTCACATTGACAATTTAACCGAGTCACATCTTTCACTCACTTTCTCTTTTTTCTTTTCAGCATTCAACTCTTTTAATACCCATTTTTGGATTCTCACTCATAATATCCACCCTTAACTCATGGCTTTTCCATGAGTTGAGGTACACAACACTGGAGGATTGGTCAGGGCCAAGACGAGGTCATTTTCTACATTAGCCACCCTCAATTTAGGCTTTGGCCTAAGTCAAGGTGCACATTTTCAAGGATTGACAGGGGCCAAAACATTAAGCCACGGGAAGGTGAGTTGGTGAGAAAAAAATAGATCTATTATAGGCTCAACAGATTTGGATAAAAAGGGATAAAGCTTCTTTTTGGTTAACTTCCATTTAGTCTAGATGTTTGGTAATTTTAATAGGGGAATATGATTCGTTCCTTGTCTCTAACACAATTTCCCTTTGCAAGACTAACCGGCAACTTCTAGGTAAGTACCAACTCTTTAACACTCCAAACTCCTCACACTTACTTGGCACATAATTACAGTGTCAAATAGTAAGATTTCCAGGTTTAAGTGTTTGTTAAGGTTCAAATAGGGGGTGCCTATCTATGTCATGCTTAGAGACAACACATTCATCTCATTTTCACCTATTCATGAAAGAACTTTCTAGGACAGGATATCATGTAATTTCAGCCATCATGCTTCATCTTTTTATAATTTGTACATATAACGACATGCCGGTTCATCAAAAACTTAACCAGTCTCTTGGAGAAAAAATTACACACGTAAGAAAACCCCAAGACAAGATTTTGAGTTGGGCTACTCACACTTTATCCTAACCTTACTTTCTATTTACCCCACCCCAACATAAATTAGTATGTCTTTTTCCTCAATGCATAAAAAAATAAGTACAGGGTGGTAGGTGAAGCAAACCTGAGGCCATAGCACCGATGATCTCTCAACAAGTAGGAGGGTCCGGTTTTCTTAAACCTGCAACACAAGTGCTTGGGTCACACTCAATTGTTCCCACATCAATCTCTGCACCATCAGTGGTCTTCCTCTCACCGGTCACTAGTATAGAACTAGACGCCCCAACAACAATCTCTCGTTCCCTAATGTGGCAGGCCTCCTCATTTTCCACCAAAGCCCTCCTGGTAGTCTTGAGGTCCGTAGTCTATTTCATCCATTCCCGCGCATTATCTCCTGCATTAGTAGTGCGGCTAGAAGGGTTCCTCTTGGCATGACCTGACCACGTGGCTTAGGCTGTGGCGTAGCAGAAGGCATGAACAAAACGTCAAACACTTTGTCCTCTGCGAGCTCGATAGTCACACCCTCTAGCTATGCACCCCTCACTAAATCGACACACAAACTATCAACCACCTTCTGAAGAGTAGTAAGGTAAATCATGGGGGTTGGGAGGGCTAGAACACAAACCTTGAAGATTCTAGACATTGAAGGAACATATAAATGTTTTGTTCAGTTTGTTGAATCACCCTCTTCTCAATCCGATCCTCGGCCTCAACGATGGACTTCTGCATCCAAGGATGCATGTGGTGGAGCAGGGTGACAATCTGTGCCTCCAACTTTTGTACAAGCGCTAAAAGAACTAGTGGTGCAGATGGCGATGTGGACTTGGATGAGATTGGGGACCTATTGGCAGCATGAGTGGAGTCATCCGGGGTTGTGTCAGCAGGGTCAGATGTAGCAGGATTAACTCCTTGGTGTAACTCCACCATCTCCACCAAATTCTCACTCAATGGGGAACCTCAATACTGAGCCTTCTCTGTGGCGCTACTACATTGGCCTCATCCCTTATAAGACCTGAATAGAGTATCCTTCTTGTGATGAAGTGTGTCACAATGCCAAATGGGTACCCCAACCTTCCTACAAAGCTCAAAGATTATACAAGTAAAATGGTAGGTAGTAGAGGTCTTGAAATCCCTCTCATGGATCAAAGTGATCAGCACCTTACCAACATCTATCTCCAACCCCGCCACCAAGGATGCTATCAACACCGCCCTATCCCAAGTAAGAACATCATCGACATTTGTTGACGATCGACGGTATCGGACTACCATCCACAAGAACTTGGTCATAATGTGATGGTGGACTTCTTAATCAACACTTTGGGGTCTAACACCCAATAGACTCTCTCACCATTAGTTGTCAAATGTTGGGCCAACCACCTCTTCATAGACTCTCTCTGCTTTGCGGTCCTCTCAAATGTACTACTTTTGACCATCTCCCACATATATTCTAATTCTGTAGTAATGGGGGCCTATTGTTTCTTAGTGGTGGGGCCATTCTGGAACCGGCAGAGGGTGGCCTCCGTGATATCAACTCGCAGCCCCAGACTAGACCAACGTTGAGCGGGTCTTTTTTGCAGGTCTGACCCGCTTGTCAACATAGCCCCTAGAGTAGCCACATAGGAATCATAGAAATACATGAATTTATGATCGTTGTAGGGCCCCAAGCTTTGCGCCATCCATTCTTACTTGTGCTGGTGCACCTCAAGGACTGTATGAAAAATCCCGTAAGAAGTCGACGCTATATAATTACCAACCGGGTAATCACGCCCTTCACATTTAACATTTTGGATTCTCTATAAAACTCCTACTAACCATCGATGAACCACTGGTTAGGTTCTCAGCAATTGGTACAGGGACATCTGCTCTGGGTGAAGGGTCAAACTCCAAGATGGTAGCCTCATCAGACAAGACTTGGTGATCATGGCCCTCAGACTGAGTGGTCCCCTGAGAGACAGAACTGGAGGCAGCGACCTTATTTTACCCTGAAGAGTGGGACGACCCTTATACTAAGGTAGATGCTCCTTTAGATCTAGAGGAAACCCCGAAAGGTGAGATGGTCAATGTGCACTCCTCATAAGACTAGGAAGCAGTAACTACACCAGGAACCATTTTCTAAGGGGTGCCCCTGAAGACTCCTGTAACTAGTGTTGTGGTTGTGGCACCCGGAGGAACGTATGCGGGGTCTTGTTGATTCTAGTAATCAACAATCAACCGACGGGACAGACTTGGACTTTCCCCTTTGGTAGATGGTTTCCTCTTTTGGACCCTCTAGTACCCGTAGAGTAGTTCTTAGTCTCAATTCGACCTTACTACACACTCGGAACAAGAAAAATAAAAAAATAATCAACACAGTTCAGTTATGCAATTTTAGGTTGACGCTCACTATCGACGGTCCGTCGATAGGGTTCGATGGTAGACACTTAGAATTATTTAACATAAAAAAGTCAGACTTCTTATTTCAAAAAGATGGACATGCAAAACGACTCGTTGATCAATCTACAGACCACAATCCAGTTCTTTCATCTCACACTTAGAATATTTTTTTATAGAAATCAGTGAAAACAGGTTCTCTGAATGTTATGAAAGACGTGCAGAATTGTCCGTTGATCAATCGACAGACCGTAGTCCACTTCCATCATTTTAGATTTCAATAATTTAAGGGTGGTTCAATCGGCAGAACCAATCAACGACCCATTGGTCCATTGTCGGTCCGTCGACGAGGTCTCGTACTATTAGTCTGAGACAGACTTCATGCCTTTTTGCAAGATCAATATTTTGGACAACTTTAGATCCAGGCAAGTGTATACAAACATTATAACACCAAAAAAAATGTATTTGTCATTCCTAGAGTTTTGGTGTCATATTTTGGGTTCTAATTCATCCATCCTACAAAACCCTAAGTCAGAACTAGAGCAATTCAAATTATTGAAAGAATAATAACCGGCACAATAACATTTTTGCATTCCGAGGTACTTATTACACAATTTATTAGCATACAATATCAATTAACTTTGTCCCTTAGTAAAGACCCAAATTAGAATTTTTGTTATACAACTATGAATGAGAATTCAAAGTGTAAAGGAAATCAAAGTACCTTCAGTTCGTAGTGGTTTGGTTGTGATGTGAACATTGAACAGTATCTTATGCACCCAAACATTCATCACCAACCGAAGAACAATGGAGAAATAAGAGAATTTGGGAAGAGAGAGTTTGGGAATTTTGGGGATTGTGATTTGGGATTGATATGGAAGTTGAGAGTGGGATGGTGTGCGAAAAAAGAAAGAAATAAAAGAATAATAATGGTTTTAAAATAAATTATAAAAGAATTTGAAGGTGTGAATTAATGGGAACCGTTATGTCCTTTAATATTATCGGCCAGGTTGGGTTGGTTCACTTGCATTCGACGGTCTGTAGGTTAGTTGATGGTCCATCAACATGGACCGTAATTTGCATACATAGATAATTTAAAAAAATATATGGGATCTACGGATACCATCGACGTTCAATGGATTGAACGACATCCCGTCAATGTAGTCTATAGACCTATGCACCAAACCATTTTTCTAAATATTTTTGTTTTGGTCCCTGCACATGTAACACCCATTAGGCAATTATTTTTGTGTTTTTCTGGACACTTTTAATACACGGACCCGACACTAATATATAGTCAACACTATAACTCAATAAAGAATGAAATAATATTAAAAACAAGACGAATTATGAGAACATGGATGTTCCTATAGAGAATATAAACCCTATTGTTGGCTAGAGGATACACCTTGGGTTGCTTGACAAGAAGCTCTTGATTTAACGTTGTTGCATGACGCAGGCTCCTTGATTAATTAGACTTAATCAAGGTGATAGGCCTCAAAAACTTCATGGACACTCTCCACATGCCCCAGGTAGATATTAATCCTTTGCCCGTTGATTGTGAATTTGCACTCTCCTTATTCTCTATCTCAATCGCTCTGTATGGATTACTTTAGTGATGAAGAATGGCCCTATACACTTGGACTTTACTTTGCTTGAAAATAAACGTAACCCAGAGTTGAACTTTTCAATCTTTTAGTCGTGGTACTTCTTCATCTTCTGTTTGTAGATGGCTAAACTTTCATAGAAAGGCTTTGAGGCGAAACTCATCAAGCTCTTTCAACCCATTTAGTCTTTGTTCTGCTGCTTCATTCCAATCAATCTTTATTTTATTCATTGCCCATATTGCTTTGTGCTCTAACTCGAGCATCAAGTGACAAGCTTTCATATATACAAGTTGGTATAGAGACATACCAATGGGAATATTGTATGTAGTCTGGAAGGCCCAAAGAGCATCATCAAGCCTTCTTGGACAATCCGTCCTATTAGCATTCACCATTTTCGCCATAACATTCTTGAACATTTTATTAGGCAACTCAACTTGCCCGCTAGTCTGTGGATTATAAGGAGTAGCAACATTATGGCGAACCCTATATTTCTTTAATAGCCCTTTGATCAACTTGTTACAAAAGTGGGAGCCATCATCACTAATAATGGCCCTAGGTGTGCCAAATCTGTAGAAGACATTCTTTTTCAAGAAGCCGTTACACTCCTAGCTTCATTGTTAGGAATCGCTATTGATTCCACCCTTTTTTACATATAGTCGACCGCCACAAGTATATAATTCATCCTATCACAACTAAAAACAGGCCCATAAAATAAATGCCCCATACATCAAACAACTCAATCACCATAATAAGGTTTAAAGGGAGCTCTTGCCTTTTCGAGATTCCTCCATGTTGTTTGCACCAATCAAATGATTTGGCAAACTCGTGGGCATCTTGGTGAATGTTTGGACAATAGTACCCATACTGCAAATTCTTATGCGCAGTCTGAATACCACTATGGTGCCCACCCATAGGCGGGAAGTGACATTCCTCGAAAATACTCAACATCTCAACTTCTGGTGCACAATGTCGAATAATCTCATCTGCACAACTCCAATATAAGTAAGTCTCATCCCAAAAGAACTTTTCCACATTATACATGAATTTCTTCATCATTTCGAAACACAAGTCCGATGGAGCTATATCACTTACCAGATAATTAGCCAAATTTGGGAACCATGAAATTATATATTGAGAAGCAGCCAATACATGTTCATCAGGGAATGCATCATAAATTTCAGCCTTATCTCCCACTTCACGTATAGCTTTATCCTCTAACATAGACAAGTGATCGGCAACTTGATTCTCAGTACTCTTTCTCTCTTTTACCTCAAAGTCAAACTCTTGCAGTAATAGTACCCATCTAATCAAACTTGGCATTGTATCCTTCTTTCCATTAAGTGCCTCAACGTCAAGTGGTCCATATGCAAATGAACCACGTGCTAGAAAATAGGGGTGAATTTTTTTGAAACCAAACATCACTGCAAGAAGCTCTTGTTCGGTTATTGTGTAGTATTTTTGAGCTTTATTCAAGTCCTTACTTGCATGGTAAATGGGGTGAATAATTTTATCTTTTTTTTGTCCCAATATCACACCAATAGAAATCCTACTACAAACAAACATCACCTCCAACGATTAACTCAAATCTGGGGAAATAATAATGGGCACAGATACAAACTTCTCCTTGAACTCTCCAAATGCTTTTAGAAAGAATTCATCAAAGTAGAAGTTACAATCTTTCTTGAGTAATTTGCGTAAATGATGTGCAATTTTCAAAATATTCTTGATAAACCTCCGGTAAAAATCCACATGTCAAAGAAACTTTTTATACCTTGTACAGAGATGAGTAGAAGAAGACTCTCTATAACATTGACATTAGTTCGACCAACCTCAATCCTCTTCTCCGAGATGTGATGGCCCAACACTATACCTTCTTTAACCGTAAATTGAAATTTTCCCTAGTTAAGCACTAGATTAAAATACTTACAACTTTTTAGTACCCCAACAAAATCACTCAAACACCGATCAAAGGAGTCTCCAACAACAGACAAGTCATCCATGAATACCTCATAGTGTCTTCCACCAAATATGAGAATATCGACGTCATACATCACTATAAAATGTCTAGAGCATTACACAACCCAAACGACATCCTTTTAAATGTGAATTTCCCATAAGGTCAAGTAAATGTGGTTTTTTCTTTATCCTCAGGTGAAATATAGATTTGATTGTGAGCACAAGAACCATAAAGAAAACATTACTACTATTTTTCTGCAAGTCCATCAATCATCTAATCAATAAATGGCATGAGGAAATGGTAATTCTCAATTCATGCATTCAACTTTCGGTAATCCCTACGAACTCTTCGTCTGGTCAATGGATGAATTGGAACTAGCTCGTTCCTCTCATTAGGCACCACTGTCATCCCACCCTTTTCTGGCATGCACTAAACAGGCACACCAAACTACTGTCTGCAATAGGATAAATGACTCCGATATCCAACCACTTGATGTTGTCCTTTTTCACTACCTCTTGCATAGGTGGATTCAACCTTGTTTGATGCTCAATACTTGGTTTGTGATCGGACATGAGTTGGATTTTGTGTGAACCAATACAAGGGGAATCTCAATAATGTACAAAATAGTCCACCCAATGGCTCATTTAAGCCTCATCAAAACCCCCAATAAATACTATACTTGTTGCCTATTCAAATCAGCTACAATTATTACCGGCAAAGTGTCATGTCTACCGAAGAACACATACCTCACACGAGGTGGTAGAGACATAAGATCTAATTTTGGATCCTAGTCAATAGAGGGTTTCATGGGTGGCGACTCGCGATGCTTCATATCTAAGTCCATTTTCTTTTGTTTTGACCGATAACTACATGATGTTTTCACAAGAGTTTCTAAATCTTCTTGACTGCAGGCCAACACAAAAAAAAAGTTTATATGACTAGGGGTGAAATCTAGGGTGAAATAGGAAATTCATTGTCAGCTTGGTTATCAAGAACCTATGCTACCATTTAAATATTTGGGGGTTTCACTATTCCAAAAGAAACACTCTGTGGCCCAATGTTTTACTAGATAGTTGAGAAGATAACCACAAGAATCAGGTGTTGGTCATCTAATTGGTATCCTATGCTGGATGAACTTAATTAATTAGGTCAGTTATTTTTTGCATTCAAACATATTTGGGAAAAAATTTTCTATTGCCTTATAGAATTTTGAAGATTATAGAGAGTATTCGTAAAACCTACTTATGAACAGGTAATAATTTGAATTCCAAGAAGGCCCTAATATCTTAGGCGAAATTGTGTATTCCTAAAGTTGCAAGCGAACAAAACATATTAAATACGGCATTTTGAAATCAAGCAAATCTTCTTAAACTACTCAGGTAGTAACAAAAGAGAAGGAGTGTTTGTTGATAAAATGGCTACATGTATATTATATGAAAGGCAATATGTGGAATTATGCTCCATCCCAATGAATGCTACGTGGGTATTGAGAAAGATTGTTGAGGTAAGGAAAATAATCTTGAATACATAAAACTTGTAAGGTGATCTAAAGAGCAAGCTAGCAGTGATGGTCCACAATGGTAGATTCTCGATCAAAAAGATGTACCTTAGACTACTCCTATTTAAGAAAAGATTCCATAGAAGAGTGTTGTTTTGCATCCCATAATTCTTTCAAGATTTAAATTCACTTGGTGGTTAGCTGGTTGGCAAAGACTTGATACAACTGACAGACTGCTAAAAATTGGTACCCATGTCCCTATTTACTATAGCTTCTGTAATAATGCAATGGAGACTGCTGATCATTTGGTTTTTGATATCACTATCACAGGGGATTTGTTGATTTGGTTAGGCTTTACCAGAAGTAAGATAGATGGAAAAATGAACTACTTTGGTTAATGCTTAAGCTAAAGGTACATCTCGAAAAGGTATGTTTGTTAGTTGTTGTTTAGTCCCACTGGTAGAATTGATCTGGAGGGAGAGGAATAGAATCATATTCGAACAAGTCAACTTCATCAGGACTAGTTATTAAGAGAAATTGACTATCATCTTCATGTGAGATCTCAAAATAGTCCAAGATGTAATGATGCTCTTACCTTGATATTTTGAAATCCATAAGGATAGGCTGACACTACTAATAGTAGTTGTCGATTAGGTTCGAGATAACTTTTTTTAATTCTATGCAAAGCATTTTGTTATTTTCTTATATAGTTGGTAGGACTAGTATAGATGGAAGTGGTAAGTAGATTTCAGAAATAATGATCTGCATCTATTTTTTTTTGTAATGATTCACTTTGTTTTTGAAATAAAAAAAATTCGTTTATAAAAAAAAATGCAGCCACTAAAGACCCACAATCTTCAATACCAGCACTCTGAAAATTCATGATCACTGTCGCTAGTGCCTCGACACCTAGTCACTATTAAATTTGTATTTCAGATGTACTCTCAACCCTGTAGAATATAGCAGATAATGTTTAGAGCTCACCACTCTGCTTCATGGACCTACAGATGTTTAAAGTTGCTTCATCATAATTCAACCTACACTTCATCTGCCCCTTTTGCATATCAACCAATGCACGGCGGTGGCAAGGAATTACCTCCCTTGAATAATGGGAACATTAAAATCACTCTCACAGTCAAGAATCACAAAATAAGCAATAAATATAAATGACTCCACTTTCACAGGAACATCATAGAGTACAACAATGTGCCTCTTCTCTGTTCTATCGGCATTCAGTTTCCACATCATAGTAGGCTTTGGGTAACCCAAGCCTAACTTCTTATAATTAGAAAAGGGCATGATGTTTATGCTTGCACCAAGATCACATTGTGCTTAGAAGAGTGTAACAACCCTATTGTACATGGAATGGTGAAAGCACCAGGATATTCCTTTTTCTGCATAAGAGACCTTGTAGCAATAGCACTACAATGTTGCGTTCTGTCATAATCTTCAAAACTAACTGATCTCTTCTTCGTCATCATATCCTTCATAAACATAACATAACCATGCATTTGTTCTAAAGCTTCTATCAAAGGGATATTTTTTGAAAGTTATTTTAACATAGTGATAAATCGTCGGTATTTACCATCGTTAGTCTTCTTCACTAATCTATGAGGTAATGGAGGTGGAGGTCTAGGAATGGGGACCACTTTCTAAGACACCTCTGCTTCTATAACTATGTTGTTTACTAGTGTCAAATCTTTTCATCATTACTGTGAAATCTCTTTTCTAGCATATCTTTAAGTCACGCCATACTACCTCCAACGTCCCTAGGAATAACACCCCCCTTTTGTGGTGGAATATAGGGACAATTTTGATCATTCCTATTACCATAGTTACCTCGGTTGAAGTTTTTGTCGCGGTTGTAGTTTTTATCTAGAACATATTGACCCTCTCGGTTATAGTTACCATAGTTCTAACCTTGATTTCCTTGACCTTATCAACAATTCTCCTTATTGGAGCCTTGGGAGTTTGGTCGGGAACAACCTGTATGTTCATTAACTGCATAGTCATCTTCTTAATAATATTACTCATCTACCGGCGGTGGTGGTTTAGTCAAGTAGTTCATCCCTTTACCTTTTATGTACTTCCACTCACATATTTCAAAACCAACCCTAGCCCACTTCGCATCTGTACCAATTCTTTACGCATATCATCTACTATTGGGTTGTTTGTATCTTGAACTGCAAAGGTGTTACTTCCAGTGTCCGACTTTCTTGTGCTCGAAGCCTTGTTGTTGGCTATATCTTCTCCAACTTTTGTGCGATCTCTACATATGTGCACTCTCCATATCAATCCCCCACAATAGTGTCAAGTACTACTTTATTATTATAATTTTGACCTTAATAGAAGTACTCTTTCAACAACTCATCATCAATGCGGTGGTTTGGGACGCCTCTCACAAGTGCAGTAAATCTGTCCCAGGAGCTACTCACCGACTCCCCAGGTAGTGCAACAAAGTTGTTCACATTGTATTTGTGGTTGAGCTTGTTTGAAAATGGGTAATACCTTTTTAACAATACATCTGTCAACTTATCGTAAGTATAAATGGAGTTGTAGGGAAGCTTAGTAAACCATATGGAGGAATCTTTTGTCGGTGATAGAGGAAACACTCACAACCCAATGACATTCATATCTAAGTCTAGACTATCCACACAACTCTTACATAGAGACCTCAGTTTGGCTATGTGAGCATGAAGGTCCTCTGATGGAAGTCCCGAGTACCCCTCCGTTGAGCATCTGCATCAAGCTACTCATCACCAAAAATGTGTGACCAAGTGTCAAAGGAGGTAGGGACAGAGGTACATCAGAGCCACCAATTTTAACATTGCCCATATAGTAATCCTGAGGTCGTGGTGATGGGGGCAGAATCCTCAAAGCTTTCCCCAATTGATTTTCAACTTGATCTTGATTGTGTGCCTCAACCGGTAGTGGAGGTTGATGAATTTCCCCATCACCTAGATTGGCAGGGTTCTGTTGATTTTCCATTATTTTCAATGTACGATTAAATTCAGGATCGAATGGAATGAGTAGTTCTCCTCGGCATTTTGTTCTTGTCATACACTAAACCTAGACTTGAAAGAGAAAAAAAAAGAAAAAGAAAAATCAGGAAACTGTTGACTAAATATCAATAATGTATTTAATGTTAATCTAAAAATAAGATTCCCTGACGAGGGCTCCAATGAAGTATAAGCGATCGTAATCAAGTAGAGAACCCACCTAGTAGGTTGGGGTTGATTCACAAGGAAAATGGTATAGATTAACTTCAATGTACAATTTTATATAATTAGCCAAGGTTTTTCCGAAAACAAATTAGGAAAGAGGGGTTTTGTGAAACAAGTTTCTTTAACACTTCTAAACTAACAAGTAAGCGAAAGTAAAAATTGAGTTTTTATCAAGTTATGATACTAAGTATGGTATATGTATTCCCCATAGGCTTATAACGTCGTATTCTAGCAATAACAAATCTTCCCTAGTGTTTTGCATGTAAAGTGATAAGTTATGTATCTCTAAATCCTTGGTCCGACATCTAGAGAATTTCATCACGTACCTTGGTTCGTCTACGTGTGTATAATTTAGTAATCCTTACCTTTACTTCATATTTGACATTAGAATCGGTGTATGACTTAGTTATTATTTCGCACCAATCAACACTAGCCTATTAGAAAGTATCCACTTAATCTATTGTGATAATTCTTTTCCTATTACAACCTCTTTGGTCCGACATGTAGCAACAAGATGAGTTCTAACGTTGGCCACCTTTAATAACACTTCTAAGTGAAAGAATTATCAATACATGCAAGAACCTTTCTGAGAATTGTTTATTTGCTAGGTTTAGTTTGTTAATTTTCCATAGTTCGCACAACCGTAGTTGTGGATTTAGTTACCATGCAAGCAAGATAAAAATTCCTAATTTTTAAGGAAAAACTCATGAACTTACTTCAACAATAAGAACAAACCCATAAAATCAACATGAAATTGTAAGATAAATGTTCAAACCAAATCCTGAAATTGAATTATTTCAAAAGTTTTCAAAAACCGGTCTCTAGACATAACAAGAACAATACTCACAATGTCTAACCCCAAAATTGAGGTTTTAATCCCTATTTATGGAAAATATTGTCCATAATTAAAAAGAATTGAAATAAGGAATGTTTGTTCAAAAACACGGCATTGATCGAAGACCCCTACTGACAGACCATCAATGGAATGCGGTCCGTCAGTGCAGACATAGAATATTTTTCTCTCCTTCAGATGGAACCTTCTCTGAATCAATCGACGGACTAACAACATAGTCCATCAATTCACCTATGGTCCGTCGATTCCATCCGTTTCTCTATCATTATAATTTCTCCAACTTCATATACTGGATTATCTCTGATTAAATCAACGGTCTGCGAGTACGTTCTGTCGATCCCTTTCGTAGATCGACAATTGGTTAGATTTCCTTGATTTTCTCCATCATTCTGAACAGCAATCGATGGTCACCACCTACGGACCATTAATGGCCTTCGTTGATTGTCTTTCTATACTATTTTCCAACTGTCTTTTATGTTTTTATTCTGAACATCTTTCCTGCAAAAAAAACATAAAAATATGTTAAAACTACTACAAAAACATTGTAAACACACACAACTTTAAAGCAAAACACATTGAAAGCACTGTGAGACCACGGTACATCAAACACTACTTATTTGTCTCCCAACTCCTTATGGAGATTTCTGTAAAGGTTTTGAAAATTACTTGTCTAAAAATCCTATCACCAAAATATTCCTAGTCTAACACACATAAAAACGGTAGCGATTTGCTTAATTCCTCTACACTTGTTCTTAAATGCCCAAAATTTATTGTAAAAATTATTAGATTGTACGTACTACTCCTCTAACTCTCTATTGAGGGTTTCGTAGATAAATCCTCCAAAAGACGTATACCCAAATATTCATGGGCTAACACACAAAAAAGTAAGAAAATGTGCTATTTTCTATTATTCTTCTAAATAGTAAAAATGGATTTAAAATATATAAGATGATACATAGTACTCCCCCAACTCCCTATAGATATTTCTTCAAATATTTTTAAGGAAATTGTTTGGAAGCCATGTCACCAAAATATTCATGCTCTAACACACAAAAAATTAAGCAAATCACTTAATTCTTGTAAATAATTGTTAAATATTGAAAATGTACTCTTGAAATTATGAACCTGTATGTACTACACCTTTAACTCAATATAGAGGGTTTCATAAAGAAATCATCCGGAAGCCATATCAGAAAAGTATTCAAGGATAATACATCAAAACATAAGAAAAATTTCCCAATTCCTTTAAATTAGCCCCTAAATGCATAAAATGGACTCTCAAAATTGTGAGACTATATTTACTACTTTCACCAAAATATTTTTGGGCTAACACACACTAAAAATGATACATTGTACTCAACAAAGAAAAATCAATTGTGGTATCAGTACACAACCATAACGTATTGGTAGGATCATGTGACTATTTCAATTAGTGAAACATATATAACGTGTTACATCATAGTAAACACACACATATATACAACAAATACAATATCAATTATCTTTGTAGGAGAAATATACAATTACATATATTCAATAATAGTCATATATGACAAGTCAATGGTCCTTTCATGGAACCCATACCCAAACTATTAGTGTGTCGGATCGTGATACATGATCTAAGTTATTATGTCAAAATGTGATACCCGTTCCAATACACATGTCAGGTCTTGAAATCCGATCCAATTGAGTGTTTCATGACGTGACACTCAATCCATTCAACATACCACAATGATAATCACCATGTACATTCTCATATCAAACAATCAAGTGTCGATTCATGGCTTACAATCTTTTATTAATACACATTTGCAATTGATGTGATAATAGTGCAACATTCAAATACAAAGATGAATTACAATGATGCAAATAATAACAAACATCAGAAAAACATGAAATCAAACCATCATCTACATCAAAACTTAGATTGAGTCCTCCTAAGAAACTTGATTCTTCCCTTTTCGGATTCATTCCCCTTGTTCTAGGTCTACAAACAAGTAATATAACACAAGGATATATAATTAAGGTATAATCACCCAAATTAAAAGAACCCAATAACCCAAGACCAAACCCTTGATCCTAAGGTAAAACTACGTCTCTTCCCCACTATCCAATTCAGTCTAAAAATCTTCCCCAATGATTAATATCTAAGAGTGCAAGTTCAACTAATTTGAAAATGTATTAGGGAGCTAGGGACCATACCTTCTGCACCAAAAGTAGTGTAAAGTTGTGAAGAAATCGCCTGGGGTCATCTCCTAGCTATAAAAAATTATTTTTTGCAGTATAATTACAATTTTTGGGTTTAATTCAAACTTAAGTCACGACAGGACCTCCTTAGCGGGATATAACCTGGCATAACAGCCTGCCCTTGCAGCTTGCAAAAAAATAGAGGATTGAAATTTGAGTTCCAAACCCATTTGACAACACACCTTTTACTCATGACAATCATAAACTACTCGTTCACGCTAATGTCAATTTTGGGACTTTTACTCGCCTGAATTCAATAGTGTAATGTTGTACGGGGTCCTTAACGTCTTACCTATCTACTCGTGCGATGAAATTCATAAATAAATCTCTCATTCATTACCATATTTCCCTAGATGTAACTATCTCCCATTTCGTCAAGCTTGAACTAGGATATGAATTCTCAAGTAACTACCAAAAAGTTTTCCTGGCAAAATTTTTTTCCTGTTGGATTTTGGTTAACAACATGAGCAGGTCATTATGTATAAACCCTTTATTTTTAAACAGTGATAAATAATAAATCTAGTCATATCAAAAGGATTCTTATATTAAGACTATTGCTATTGAGAGCTCATAATTATATACCTTATGAATGCAAGAAATGGAAGATAAAGTATATGTGAAGTGGTCAACTACTTTACCGGTCATTATAAAGTAACATTATTTATCATATATATACGTAAATAAACATGATACTTCATAAGAACTTTATTTTAAGCTAGAGTTGCACTTAAAGCTACTTCGCATGAGATCTATTGTCTTATTCAATGATCTTTTACTACTTGTGCTTTCAATACTCACTTTGATAATTTCAAATGATAAATTACCTCATTCCCCCTTCAGTTTAATTTATTCATCTAGTTTTTTTTTTCTTGGCACTTAATTAATGAAAATAAAGAAGATTTTGAATCTTGTAATCTTAAATTAAAGATATGTAAAATGCACCAATGCACTCTTTATTCTTATGTTCTTAGACTTGGAAAGTGAAAGTTGAAAAATAAGAGTTACCAAAAAGGGAAAAAGACATTCCTTTTTAGAAAGACGAAAAAGCAAGAAAAAGAATAGAAACGAAGAAAGTAATTAATAAAAATACATTTCATTCCGTGATGAACATATTGAAAGATAAATTAAAATCAACTACACAATAAACATAATCAAGAATATGAAAAACTTAACTCTATCAGTATCAAATTAAGTGACTTAATTTTAATTAAAGCAAGAAAATCCTGTTCATTGGATCCAGATAACCCTTCATCGGAATAAGATAAAGAAAGTTCTGTAACTCTTAGTGAATCAAATGCACTTCCAATGGTTTGTTATGGAAATTCAAAACCACACTCCTTTTTATGCATCTTCCAAGGCCTTGCACAAAATTTTAAGGTCATAGGAACTGAGTTTTTAGTTCGAGGTTCTTTACTTGATGCTTGAAGTGCTTCTCCATATTTATTTTCTATTTCGAGTGAAATCTTTAGTTTGTATAGTATCATATCAATCTCATCAATATTTGAGTTTTGATGAGCAATAATGACGGGGTTGGGAGCATCTGTATCAGTCGGAGGATTTTCTCCGGAAACTTTATTAATAATAGACTCAAAGGACGGGTTTCCACATGAATATGGTTAATTTCTAGGAGAAAAAACTACAACAACAACATCATTAGTACATAAAGTTGAGACCTTAGTCGACTTTTTAAAGAGTCGTTTGTGTCGTTGTGCTAATGTTAACTTGTAAATTGCTTTGATTTGGCATCCTCGCCATTTCAACTCTTCGACTTTATGTCTTCTCATGTCTATTCTTCTGTTTTATGTAAGAAAATGTGATGTTGTGTATCTCTTCTAAAGTTGTATTTATAGCAATAAATTCATCATAGAATCTGTTGAAAATGAACTCAAATGACAAAAAAGTAAAAGTATTCATGATGTCTCCTTATTTGATAGATTTGAACAAAAGTTATTTAATATTATTTAAATTTCTCTTTTTAGTTCTTTGAATTTTTGTTCAAAGTGTGAAAATACTATGTACAAGCGACATTTTTTTAGTTCGATATATGTTATCAGATTATTGAAAAAAAATTATGGTGTCATTCTTTTGTAACATATGTTTTAGTAATTAAATATTTAAATTGAAGATAATTTCTGAGGTAGATACTTTTTTTATTGTGTTTGTATATTTTCTAGATTTTCTCTAGTTCCGTTTTGTATATATCCTAACAAAGTCATGCTTAATAAAAACATTCCACTGCTATAAACAATATGAAAATACTTACAGTCTAAATCATATTTAATAAAAAAAAATCTAAGCACCTCTATTTATATTTTTAACTATGTTTGTTCTAGAGCGTTGCTAAACTCATAAATATACTTGTAACTTATGAAAATTGAAATAATATATTAATAGAAAGTTCTAATGAAATTTATGTTGTATGAACAACTTAAAAATATTCTGAAGAACTTTATAATTCATTTTAAATTCCTAATATGATAAAACAAATTTCGTGTCTCTTGTTTTATAATCCAACCATTTTGATATTTGAACATTATATGATGCATTATGAAATGATACATAATAATCAATCAAAAGAGTATAAATTTAAATTTTTCTATATACTTCATTTTCATAATATCATCTATGTAACATCGCGACTTGAAATTACCTTAGTGAAACTCATCCATATTTTTTTTCATTATTATTTTGTTATTTATTTGTGTAGGATACCAACTTTTTTAGTGACGGTTCTTATTTTACTTGAGCAATTACCTCTTCTAGAGGTCCTTTCAAGAACATGCCAGTACCTAGAGAGAGAATTGTTACTTGAGCATTGAATTATATTTTCTTTTTGTGTAGTATTGAGCACCGATACGGGGAAGATTTCAAACACCTCCCATTCACCATAAACCACGGAGCCAAGGTAGGTAAGGATCCCACTGACTTTTGGGAGACTGCTCACTTCTTTTGAACAAACCATATAGTTGATTCTTAATTGAATTTTCGCTATACCCTTGCATGGTTTTGGATAAATTTGGTTGTATGGGTGAAACAATGTATCATCATGAGACTCATAATGATGATTGTCGGTTAGAGAAGCTCTACATGATTTAATGTATATACATATTTCAGTTTTGGATTCAATATTCCTGAGCTTAAATTCTATTTCTTCATTATTTTAACTAAATTTCAGTTGAATAACCTTCAAACTTTTAGTTCATATAATAGTTATCCAACTATATTGGATACTAGTACCTTCAATGAATTAATATATTTCCATGATACGGATCGTCGTAATTTGAACCCACACTAACCTTCTTGTCACAACCCAGGTTATCATGATTGACACCCACACTAACACTCCAGTGGGAGAAAAATTGCTACAACCCAAATTAAGATATTAAATAAAAACTAAGGCAATTATGTTACATATGCGAGATAATTAAGTAAACAAGGAGGAATTTAAATACCTAGAATTTTGAATGTCAGTGTCATAAAACATCTAAAAGGATTTGTAAATCTAACAAGAAGGGATACATCCCGAACCAATGAACTATTTTACAATCTAAAAAAAGACATATATCCGGGAATGGTGGACATGGACGAAAGAGAATCCCATGGCACCACGAGAGAATTTTCTCATTCTTATATTCGAAGTGACAATTAGTAGTCCTCTAGGTGAGGTCTGTTAATAGTCGCGGCAAGATACCCTATACTCAACAAAAATAAGAGAAAGTTTAATATTAGTAACAGCCTCATAGTATGTCATGACCCAAAGCACCCCCAAGATGTTAGGGAGAATCCTCAGTTCGTGGCAAGGCGTCTTTTGGGTCTTGTAAAAGCCCTATAACTATTATTCATTATATAAGACATGAAACATAGTGCGGAATTAAAACTTTTCAAGACATTTATTAAAAACTAGTATTTGATAAATATTTAGAGAATCTCATCGTCACAAGCAAACTTAAAGACACGATATAATATTTTACGGACACGACCCATTTACATTAAAAAGTAATAAATGATAAGTGTTTAAATAAGAAACTAAGAAAAGGACTATGCCCCGCAAATATATGAGGACATACTTTGCCTTGACAAATACTTTCCCAAGCTTTACCTTCTAGTCTTCAACCTTGCTTCCAAAACCTATACTTAGATAGTATAGAAACGTATGGGTTTAGTAAAAATAATGTACTAAGTATGGCATATGCAAAAACATACAAAAACGGACATTTTAGTAAATTAACATTTTTTTGCCAATTCAGTAAAACAATAAAGAATGTAAAAGAAAAACATCACAAGAACCATCATTTAACACTTCGAGAAGGATTCCCAAAATTTTAGTCAAAGAATACACTTAACAGGAAACTTTCCAACTTTTATAGACAAGATAAGACATTAATTGTGCTTACGTGGGAGCTCAACATCAATTTTGCCAACGGGGTAATAAATGTGGGACCAATGTGGGTCAAGTTCCCAAACCTTCCACTCAACTATTGGGGTATGGTCTCAGTTAGCTAAATAAACAGTACCTTAGGCATTCCTGTGTATGCATATGAATATACAAGCAAACATGAGATAATCTCATATGCCAGGGTTCTTATAGATATAGATGTCACAGTACCTCTTCCACAAATGTTCAAAGTTCAATATCCTACTGGAAGAGTATTTGATCAAGAGGTATATGATTGGGTTCCAAAGTACTGCCAATACATGTTTACAAGTTGGATATGATTGTAGTAGAAAACATTCCAAACCTAGCGACAACACATGAGAAGAAGAGGGTCCAAAACAAGAGAAATTTTCCTAAGAAAATAGTACAACAATGGCAAGCTAAAAAAGTTCAAAACTGATAGGTACTACAAGAAGCGATATTTGAGAAGTCTATTGCTGAGTTCCCACCACTGCAAAAGGAGGCAGAATATCATAATGTGACACATAAATCAGCTGCAAAAAATAGTCTCAGCCCCAAACAATTCGCAATGCGTACTGGGAATGTTTAGAGTCCACTATTGAATGTCCAACTAACAGGGAGTTCCAAACTAGTCAGTGTAGCAGGAGAATGGGTCAAGAAGGAAAAGCTCATACGGTCATTAACAAATCTACAAACAACTGTGAGTGCTAACTACCTACATAGAATCAAAGGGAGAATATGGATTTTATGGACAAAATTAAAGTGGAATATGAAATAATCTCAATGATTGATCAAACAATACAGGACTATATAAAAAGCATCACATTGCGTTTTGAATTCGACTTCACTATCCTATATGGGTGGCATAGAGTTGATAACAAAGTTGGGCAACAAAGACTGTCAGTTACTCAATGTCAATCACTACTCACAAAAATTCTAGGCAAAATCACATGTTAGACAACAATGTTTTTATCGTATGCAGGGAGGGAGCATATCATAAACAGACCATCAAGATAAATATATTACGTCTTGATTATAAATACCATCATAAATTATTTATCAAATTGAAAGCAAGTCTCTTTTTAAAGATTCAGTTCAACATAGCATGGACATAAAAAAATCTCCTAACGAAAAATAGCAGCAATAACAGACTCATCACACATGTATTACTACTAATTCTACTGTCCCTACTTCTAATAATTTCATTGATCTTTCTATGCATGATCAACCAACAATCAAGACATAGCCGAAAAAAGAATTCAATAAATAAGGATACAATGGAGACCCAAATATATAATAAGTCAACCACTAACAACATGTTTGTCATGAGAACACTTATATTAAGAATAGTCTATCCACATTCAAAGTTCAAAGTAGTTAAACAACATGCAGACTATAAAAGCAGTAAAATAATAGGGTAAAAAGTATACAACTACAAGAAAAAATCTCTAAAGTCCTCCTTCAACACAATATAACACTCATATGACTAAAAAAAGTACAGAAAGAACTTTCATAGATTCAAGATAGTAAAATAAGTTAAAAATTTCTTTACCAAGAATACTAACTCAAATAGAAGAAAAATAATATGTAGACTATCAACAGAGAACCTTAATACATAATACCTTATGAAGAAATTAATCATGATGTGACCCCGAATAATATGAAAGATTTATGCCTCTTACAACTTGTGCGCTACTTGCCTCAATAGGTGAAGTAAGGTTAGATCCAACACACGCTGCTATATCTTGAAAATTTAATACGGGGTTGTTTCCCAGCAATTGAGTGAATAAATGTCACATTTCTTCCCTCAATTCTTCCATTGGAGAAGTGATTTCATTGGCATGCTTTTGTTTTAGATTGTTAATTTCCTCAGTTTTCTTCAAAGAACTTGTTGTGACTGATCTACCACACCTCCTAAGTCAATCAGGCTGCTCCTCTCAAGACAGGTCCCAAAATGTACCATCAGTTGTTTCCAAAGAATTTTCGAAATTATGTAGTTCATCATGTTGAATAAAATTAGCATCCGTGCTGAATTGTTATACTATTTCACTTCCAATAAAATGATAGCGGTCAAGAACTTAAAAGATATGAAAAATTTTCCTTGCAAACAATTCAGTTATATCAACAAAGAATTGATATCTCATCGCACTTGCACAAGAAAGAGAAGAATACAGACGTCATAAAATTCAATGGAGTAAAACTCACTACAATAGATAAATTTTAAGTCTAAATCAAATTGAATAATAATCCTCTTTTAAAAACTTACTATAGCAACTTGGGTATCATCCATGATTTCCTTTCCCGTCTTGGTATGAGTTGCAATAAACATTTCAGGCTTTTGATGACTCTTCATTGTTGTCTTGGGCTGCATGCTACAAATTATATCAAAAGAAATTAAAAATAATCAATATATTCTAATAAAGTACAAAAAATGAAATTCAAATTTTTGAACAAATCTCAGCTAAATATTACCAATGCCACACATACTCTAGCAAAATTAATAGGTCACATTCGATGCCTCAATTTTTGTTTTTTCTTGTTTTGAGAGTTTATCTCGCATATGGACTATTATTAAATAAAAATACATAATTGAATTGATAAATAAAAAAAGAATAGATATGATAAAAAAAATGTTGATGAGTAGAAATGCAATATTGTAGCCTTACTTGAACAGTTGGGTGTTTCCAATATTCGATCAATTGGGGAATTCATTTTCTAGAATGCCATCAGGACGTTTTCCTAGCATCTCCTCAAAGGTATTGTTTTTAGTATCCTTTGGCACCACATGCCAACTAGTGTACATCAAGCAGATGAATCTAGGATTCCTTACAATGGTTCCTATAAAGTTGCTTGGTTGTGACACTATCTTATTAGGTAGTCCCACAACTTATCCTTTATCATATGTCACCTCTTTTCTTTTTATCATATTTGTTGAATCACTATCCTTACATGTTTTTTGTCGTTGAACTTTTTTTGGCTTCGGTATTTCTAGATTTATGTAACGGACAGGAAATAAGATATTTTTTTCATAATGAGTACTAAATCTTACAAGGTTTAAGACACACCTTTTGGATTTCAATAAATGTCAATTTCCCTTTCGGCATCACATTCATCTCCACAAAGTTCTTCTTGATCCACAAGATCATCTAATCTTTGTTGTGTTCATTAATAATAGGAGTATGCATAAATTTGATATCATCTATTGTATGGTTATAACGGTTTTTTTCATCATCTATGTGTATTCCTTGTTTTTTAGAAATTGATCAAAGTACAAGCTGGTATGATCGGCTTCCTCTTTACATGCTTGAAATTTGGTAGATTATGAATATCATATTCATTACATACAACTCCATTACCTAGTTGTTGCTTATCCTGAAACTAACAAATACTGGTGGTTGGTCGAACAAACTTCCTCTTCACATGATTTAAGTTCAGTAGATCCTCAATATCATGTTGTACCACTCCATTACCTAGTGTTTTTCTAGTCACATGTAGTTAATTAGTAACACCTTCGTTTAATGAAGTTCATAGGAAGTTTGATTCCTTCTTATCTTGAACGGACTCTTCAGATTGAAATAACTTCATTTAGTTTGTCCTTTTCCAGCAGTAATATGTGAGGTTCTACGCTCTTCCCTTGAAGACGATTGAATAACTGAGTTGTGCCAAACTAATTTACTCGTTCCTTGTTGTGGAATGAAATCCTCAGAATTCTTCCTTTTATGTTGTATTGGTGCCTACTCTTTCTTAGCTCTATCATTGCGTCCATTTGCAAGTTGTTATCTCTTAATATTAAATTTATTGTCCAACTCAACACTTAATTGGTATTGCATATCAACATCCATATTTTTCAGTGGACTTTGAGCTTTGTTTTGATTTGAACCTTTTTTCTTGAATATTGTTTATTGATTCATTCTTCTCGCTGTGTTTTAATCTTTTTGATTTCTTTCCCAGTAGTATGTAAACCAAGAAAATAATAAGGTTCTTTAAGTGAAATAACTAAAAGGAATATAATTCGAAAACAAGGTTGACAGAAGGATAGCTTATTATAGCATATTGCAACAACTGAGTTTGCAAAATTTCTAGTACTGTATAATATTGCAGCAATTGAGTTTCCAGATGTGCCAATACTGTAAACTTCGTCAATAACCTATACGAACACAATATTGTTGGATCCACAAGTAAATTGATCCTATAAAATTTACAACCATTCCTGATCCTTTTAAGCAATTATTATGATTCAAAACAGTAAAAAAAAGTCTTATAAGTCATTATTTTCCTTCATTCTGAAAAATCCTCTTTAGTGTTTTACAACAAGTCACAAGATGATGAATTTGTGGTCTTAGATGGATGCTAAGGATTATGAAAACGACAGTTATAACCAAATCATCACAATAAAATTTATCAAAGGCTTTTATTGGCCTTTGCTGTAACAGACAAGCAGAGTAGTACCGTAGGGTAAATGTTGACAGAATAAGTTCAAATAAACCATATTTCTATCATATTAGAAGTATCAGTTTAGGGGTTGGTATCAAACTTTGTGTTTTGTGTCAATAAATAAATCATAGGATAATTTTGAATTTTGACATTTCGCTAACAGTATAATACTAACTTGTCAAAAAAGTCTATAACTTTTATTTTACATTTATGTGTCATTTACTTCTGTTGGCAACTGCCTCCTTTGAGTTTCTATGTTTAATTCTTGAGTTCTTGTTGGTTAATTAACTTAGAGATGCAATATGAAAAAGCATGTTAAAAATTACATACCGTGTGGTCATCATCTGTTGATATAACCTGGGAAAGAATCTAGGTTCCTGTTGCTAAAAATTTAAGATTCTAAAATTGTTCATGTGTTAAAATTTCTTATTTGCTAATGGAGCGTGCTTCCCTTAACCATTTCTAAACATAATGAATATTGTGTAAAACTGCATTAAATCATAATAACTAAAAAAACTGATAGTCAACTAGAACTACATGTTGATCAATAAAATAATAATCAGATAAGAAGCCAACATAAATGATTATAAGAAAAACATTCTGCAAATTCAACTCAAAAACTAGACAACTTCTCATTACTTAAATTACTTAAAAGTGAAGAGTTTTATCCCTCTTGGAGAGAAGAACTCGGGATAGCGAAAAAACCAGAAGCGACTTCAAACTACAGATCTCACTGTTTTGATTGTAACGCCTGCAGCCTGATCATAAAAGGAAACAAATAAGTATATAAATAACAAACACCCAAATAAAGAAATAATTACCTAGAAGTACAGGTTCCTCAATAAAATAATAACCAGATAAGAAGCCAACATAAATTACTTTACAAACAAACAATTGGGCAAATTAAAAAAGCCAACAGAATACTTAAACATTGTAGCGATCTAATATTCAATTCCACATATTACATATCTTGATGTCTTTGTACCAAAACAATAGTTAAATCACAAAAATAATAAGTGATAACTATATGATCATCATAACAATAATGAAACTCGTGGTGCGTCATCTTCATACTCTTTTTTAGACTCGGCTTCAAACTCATCCTCATACTTATTTTCAGACTCATTTACAAACTCATGTGCAAACTCATCTACATACTCATTTTCAGACTCTTGTTCAAACTCATCGGTAGACTCATCTTTAAACTTCTCTTCATACTCGACATCAAGTTGTTTAGTGTCAAGTTCCTCTGAAGGCACATCAATAATTGTTTTTCGTACATCAGTTCTTGTTCAGAGTATATACCCATTATATTTTGTTATAGATGTTCCGTGTCAAATATTCAGATTGTTGGTTTTCATAACTTTCTGGGAGATTAGATTCAACCTCATCACCCATGTTAAATAAGTCTCTCGAAATAGTCTTCATAACATAATGATTAGATGATCTTGAGATACGGGAACAAAAGGCTCTTCCTAAGAGCATCTCTTGTTAAAATAGACATAATTAAGGCCATAAGCATCATTTTCAACCTCATACTAATCACACTTAAACAAAACAACCTTAAAAAGACCATAATAGTCTAATTCAACAATATCAACTATTCTATCATAATTAGTCAAATCTGGAGCAATCGGAGGTTTATCCTTTGAGCTTGCAAAGCTTGTAGTTGGCAATTAGTGTAACACCACTATTTTGTATTTTACGCCTTGCATCACGCTGCCTAACATTAAATCTATATCCACTAATGAGATACCCAGAATATCTGTTTACAAGAGAATGTGGTCCTTTATAAAATTACTTTATCAAATCAAGCACATCCTCTTGCAAAGCACAAGTTTCAAACCATTGAGAGAAGTTTTAACAATGATTCTTGGATTTGCTCCATTTAGATCTCTGTGGCTTATTATTGACCTCTTGATCATGGTCTCTACACAACATGTACTTTTTTGTTAAAAAGATAAATAAAATAAGTTAAAATTAATTATACAAAAAGAAAACTATATTTAAATTAAGGCACATAATATGTTCTTGAACATCGTCACAGTTTCTCAATAAGTATGCATGTGCCTGACTTATTGACTTTGTCATTTAAAATGATTAGATCAGTTTTTTTCCTCCTAAAGTAACTCCTTTGTTAGAAAACAAACTCACAGTTTCTGCATCAGTTAGGTCACATTCGTAATTATTTCGCGTTCTTCTATTAAATATATTATGGACACCCCAATGAACATTTTTTTAGAATAAATTCATGCAATCTATTCCCACTCGTGTCTCTGCTATACAACCTTATAGAAAACGCCTGTTGTGAATTTCTGATTTGAATTTACACATTTCTCTTTCATTGGAATACATCCATCGATTTTGAACTGGACCTCCTCATCTCACATCATTTACCAAATGAATATACAAATGAATCATGATATCGAGTAATGAAGGAGGAAAAATTTTCTTTAACTGATTTACTACTTCTATGATCTCTCCTTCTAAGCAATCCACTTCCTCCAATGTGATTAATTTTTGACACAAATGATGGAAGAAGGAACTTAGACCAATCAAAGGATTAGCCACATGATCAGCAATAATGCTTTTAACTAGCATTGGAATCAAGTAATGTAACATGAAATGAGCATCATGAGTTTTGTAATTAGAAACTTTTATTTTATCCAAGTCCACACACCTAGATATATTGGAGGAACTACCATAAGGTAGCTTGGCTGTCTTTAAAACTCCACAAAAGATTGATTTCTCTCCATTTTTCATTGAGAAGCACGCCTTTGCGAACTTTGTTCTCTTACTATCTTTTGTATATTTTGGATGAACGTTCTGCTTGATTCCCTTATCTTTCAAATCATACCAGTATTTTGCATGATCCTTTATTTTTTCAGAAATATCCAAAAGAGTTCTAAGTATGCTATCAGCTATGTTCTTCTTTATGTGCATCACATCAAGGTGGTGGCGTAATAAGTTATGGTGCCAGTAAGGTAAATCAATAAAAATTGATGTTTTTTTCCATGGTCCATCATTTTATCTCTTTTTCCCGAACACATTTTCAAAATCATGTAAGTTATTAAGTACAACAGTTCCCTTTAAGGAAGGTGGAGGAGGCCTGAATTCTATTTTTCCATTGAAAGATCTTCTATTAGATGTCCATGGATGATACATGGGTAGAAAACATGATGATCCATAAATACACATTTTCCGACTGTGTTTAAGATAGCGAGATTAGTGCCATAGTTACAACAAGGGCAAGCAAACCTTTCTTTCGTACTTTAAACAGATGAATTAACATATGCAGGAAAGTCAATTATTGTCTACATAAGAGCTGCCTGCATTAGAAAAGTCTTATTTCTTGACATCATATGTTTCAACCCCAGAATCCCATAATAATTTTAACTCATCGATTAATGGTTGTATGTAAATATCAATGTCATTTCCAGGTGATTGCGTCCCAGGTATAAGTAAAGAAAGTATAGAATATTCAGATTTCATACACTTTCAACATAACTAGCCATGTGCTATGTAATATTCTCATGGTTTGAAATTGATTGAATCCATAACTTGAAAAGCCAAGTCTCACATTGTGAAAATCTGGGTGCTGCCTATCAAAGTCTTTCCATGTTAAACCATCAAAGGATGTCTTAACTTTAAAGCTTTAGAATTATCCTCTTCATGCCACCTCAAATATTATACCTTCTTTAAGCACATAAATAGTTTTTTGAGTCTAGGAATTAATTGGAAGTGTCTCAAAGTCTTTGTTGAAACTCGATGTTGTTTTTTTGAAAGCTCCAGCTTAGTATTAACTTAAGGATATTGAATATATCGTGAAGCCCCACAAGTATGACAATATTCATAATCTTTATGATAATTCATGAACAACATGCAATTAGTGCGACATGCATCAATTTTCTCATTAACAAGACCAACATTCTTAATCATAGACTTGGTTTTACTGTAAGACGAAGGAATGTCCAACTAGGGCATCACCTCTTTTAATTATTCTAAAAAAGAAGAAAATGATGCATTGCTCCTTCTATTTAAACACTTCAACAAATATAAACTAAGTGTGAATATAATTTAGAGAATCCTGTAAAACTAGGATATAATTCTTGGATTTCCTCTTCAACTATGTTATAGAATTTCTTGGCATATTTATTTGGACCATAATAAACTCATTTAGCTTATGAAACATCTCTAAATTTTTCATTCGACAACCCATTAAGATCATCACCTGAGTAATCCATATCATTGTCAACATTCAACTTAATATCCCATTCCCCGTGATTGATCTATTCAGTATAGCCTTTAATGAATCCATAGCATATAAGAAGATAATTATATACTTCATTACTTTGAGTCTAACGAATATTACAACATTTTGCACATGGACACTGAATTTCCTCTCCTTGAGGATCTCCATAAGAGTAAGCAAAATCTAGAAATGATTCAACGTCATCGATATACTAGTACTCTTTGTTGTACCTTTCTAAATTCATCAAATCCTTGGATGGGATATGTTAATTCCTAGAAAAAGATATCAATACTTAATATATGAGTAACAATTATAAACGACTTCATAAATAAGCTTAATAAATCACGAGCAACAGAGTAAGTTATTAGAATTATGTGTTATGAGATGATAAAAGTTTCTTACCTAGTCATGACACTTTTTGTATGACAAATCAGATCTTGAATCCTCCACAAATGTTTTTGAATGTTGATGATAATTCTAAGGAAAAAATTAATTAGTATACCAGAAGGTAACTAGCACACCAGAAGGTAATTAAATAAATATATTTTATTTTATCAGTAGGTAATTAGTAGACCATAAGTATTCTTAAAACTTGTGATGTTGGACATATACGAACAATCATATAGCTAAAAGAACATGTAAGTAAGGATAAATGAGAAACAAAAATTGTGTCCTTACCCAATAAGCAATAGTAAAACGAGCTACAATAGAAATCGTGTTCGTCAACGAGAAGTTCTTCAGATCTTCATCAAGACATCTGTCTAAAAAAATATCATCATATTAACACTTGTCCTATTCTTTTATCAATTTCGTGGAGTAATTCTAGATTCTCAATCTCAACTGATTAATTAAATCTACTGCATATTTTTTTTTCTGTTCTAGCATTTATTAGAAAATATATGCATTAGACAAAATTCAACAAGTTAGTAGAAGTTGATGGAAATTGATAGTAAATTCTTTTATGGAAATTGATGGCATAGTTAAACGGACCTATTCTAAAGACTAGGAGGTCCATCTGATTAAAATATTAATAAATCTAGTGCCAAAACACCGGTGGAATGCAATTCAGGCATGTTTGACAATCAATTAGCAAGTGGAATTTGAAGAACTCAATACCAAGAAGGTTGTATAGGGAGGAAAAAATACAATCAAATTTTTCCAACCTCTAACAGTGAAAAGAAGTTTGTATGGGAAGGTTAAAATACGAGCTACTCTCCGAAAAATCAACTGATGAAGCTAAAATACGAGCACACTCCCAAAATTCTTATAAAAACACAAGAATATCAAAATTCAAAAGTTAAATTTAGACTTTGAAAAAAGATTTTCTTACCTGATAAACCCTATTCCAACAAAATTTGTCTGAAAATGTCCTCTACAGTGAGAAACTTAAGTGAAAAGTGTGACAAACACTAATTAGCTTCAGTTCATCATCTTTCCAACAACCCAAAAGTATTCAATTCCTTCTAAACACAAAAAAAAAATCAATCACTTCAGCTAAAAAAAAGACAAATTAAGTACTAAAACTTGATGAAATAGGTATGAAAAAAGCGAATCGTACTTACTCTTCAGGAAGTCGTTATTGGAGAAGATGACTTAAGCTACAATTTTTTGATGAATTCAACTCTTAAGCTCATCTCCTCGACGACTTTAACCCTTTTAGCGTGTATCGGAAATAAGATTTGATTCTGGAGTTGTCTTCACCTCTCATCACCTTGGTTCATCATCTCTTTGGTTCATCGAAAATATGTATCTAAAGTTGAATAAGGAAATTTGAATGAGGAAACTTAACTTAGTTCTGGGGATACAAAAACATACACAACATCATCACACATATGGAGTAAGTGGAGGATAGAGTTAATTGGAACTGAAAACTTAACCAACATATAAACAAAAAATGTGCACTAGCAACCTAACTAACTTAAATTATCAAAAAAATCATATTATAGTCTAACAAAGCACATCATAAGTACAAATAATCATATAACATAAACATATATAACATAACACAATGCTATAACCATGACAATAATAAAAACCAAAAGAATATGTTCATTGCCTCGAATACATATAATCACTCCATACTTAAACTATTCATCTATTGAAAAAGAAATAACTTGGTCAAAGTCTCAAGATTCTCAATTAAATTCAAACAAACTCATACATTTATTCTTGAAAATCCTATATATCAAAGAAGAAATATTAAAGCATCTCGGCACGACTATAAAAACTCTGAGATTGGAATGAACCTTACCAGCAGCAGACACCATAATGAGACGACAAAGTGAATCTCTAGCAATCTTAATCTTCAAAAATGATCCAAATATATGTATGTTACTATCTACAATCGCCATCCTAGTCTTTATTGCATTCTCTATAGCAAAGTTTGTCTTTCCTCCTTTCCCAGACAATTGCCAACAACCCTAGAAAAATGCTCACCTCTTTGCATCTCACATCCTCAATCATTGTGGTCTTCCAAAAGAAGCCAATTTAACAAAAACAATGAGATGAGAGTCATCTATCTACCTATAGTAGAAAAAGTAAATCAAGTCCATAGATCTCTTGCTACCATCCTCAACATCACATTCAAAATAAACAACAAGTTCCAGAGAGGTCTCAGGTTAATACTAAGAGTCATGGTCAAAAAATTTTTTCCTGCATTTACAAGTTTTTACCTTAACTTAAATGTGTATAAACCATCTTTGACTATTACTCCTCCAGAAGGCCAAGGACAGAGACTAGAACTGGAACTACTAAATATCAAATCCGGGGAATCAACAACTTGTTTCTGAAAGCTAACAACACATTCTATCAAACAAGTGGTGGTACTGAAAATGCAAAACTTTGAACTGCTAGTAGAGTAGAGGAATTGACAAAGAGCAAGAGTGAGATCAGATTGCTTTAGATAGATGAAGTGAGGAATTGACAAAGAGCAAGAGTGAGATCAGATTGCTTTAGATAGATGAAGCATTCTTACTAGATATTCCCAAAACAATAAAATTGTGTTAATGTTATGGTGCAGAATATAGTTGGTGACAAGGCAGTGAACCAACTAGAGAAAGCATTAAACTCTAAATTTGAAGCTACTTTAGATAGACAAATCCAAGCACAACTCCAAATCTCTGGAAAGCAAACTCTACAATAAACACTGAAATCTACTCTGGAAGTCTTAGTGATCCCTTCCTTCAAGATGTCATTCAAGGTAATGTTGGAGAAAGTATATTCAATAGTTCAAAAAGGCTTTAATGATCACACAATTGCTGCACAACAACTTAAGTCTGTGCATTCACCTTTGGAAATTTCTATGAGAGATAACATCAATCCAGCATTGGCAATGACACAGACGTTGAGCGGAGAGTTTGCTGATAGTTGACAATTGCTTTCTCTTGCAGTTTTTGGAGCAAATTCCCAATCAACAAATCAACTCAACCACATGAATAATGGATCATTGATACATGAAAAGATTGAGACACCTCCAGATCTAAGCAAAGAATAGATTGACAGTTAGGGAGCACAATTATGAGGAAGGATTCACTACAGCATTAAAAATGAATAATCTGTCAATTGTGTCATATGTAGCTCTCAAGTTGACTTGGCAAGGATTTTATCGTTGAATCCGCTCCCTCTATGCCAAGGAGTGCTCTTTTCACTTCATAAGAGCCAAATATTCATGGTTACGAGCTATTCCTTACCGTTGGTTGGAGATCTTTAATTTACTTCAGCAGTATAAACCAAATCTTTACTAACACAAAGTAAAGTGGTCTACATTAATGGAAGGTTGGGTAATTTGTAATACGAATGACGCTACCAAAGGGAAGCCATGAGAGAGCTCTTATGGATTTTGTAATATAGGAAGATAAGGAGGTCTAGTACATGCAAAGACAAAAAGCATAGGCAACACGTCAAACATGGAAGCTGGCATCACATCAATTTGGAAAGCACTAAGTTACTGCAAGAGATATGGGGTCATAAAGGTCATTTTAGAGACTGACTCGCTAAGTCTTAAGAACATGATTCAATGAGATTGGAGGGTACCTTGGATTTAATTGCACAGATAGAGGATATGCATATGATTATAATAATAATTAAAATACAGATAGTGCATATATTTAGAGAAGCTAATCAATTAGTTGATTGCATCACAAACATAGCCATTAAGAAAGAAAACAGGCAGCAGTATCACAAATTTCAAGATCTACCTAGTAGAGCAAGAAAGATCTTCAACATGGACAAGCAACATATACCAACAATCAGAATAAGTACAAGGAAAATGTTAAGCATTTGTAGAAATGAACATGAAAAGAAAAGGAAGGACCACAGAGGCAAATATTTACATAATTAATTTTGGCCAAGCAAGGGAAATGTATTCGTTTACAAACCAACAACCAACATTTGAAGATAGACTGACATTCGATATGTTTAAAAAGAAAATAGATTGTCTTTGATGTGAAAATTGTAATATATTACTCATGACCTAACACAACAAATCAAAACCTGATTGTTCTTTTCAATGTGTAGATTGTGATATTCAACTTTGTGCACTACTCTTATTACAGCTACAACAACAAAGAGAAAGTGTAACCACACGAGTTAGGTCTGGGGATACAACTACATACACAACGTAATCACACAAGTGGAGTAAGTTGAGGGTAGTTACTATGCACCGGAAACTATGAGAAAGTTAACATTATCTTTCTTCAGGCAGTGAACTGGAACGGGCCGAGCAGGAAAATGATCTTCACCAAGAAACTTGAACACTAACCACGGATGAGAATTCTGGGCAGAATGTTGAACTCAAACATTGCTTGGGAAAAATGGTCTGCGAAATGAATTAGAAAATGTGATACACTTATCAACACTTGACTTTCCCTGCCTTGAATGTGTTTCTATATATATATTTTAACTATTTTCTTCAGTTGCTCTAAATTTTTTTGCTCAAATAAATTCCAACTTTTTTCCAACCCCCAAAAATGAAAAAAAGAGGTCTAAATAAGGTGGCTAAAATACGAGCTACACTCCCAAAAATTAACTGATAAAGCTAAAATACAATTCATACTCCCAAAAATCGTATAAAAACACAAGTATATCAAAACCCTAAATCTAATTTTTTTGTGTTTCAGAATAAAACTTCTTACCTGATAAAACATACTCCAACAAAATCTATTTGAAATAGCCTTCTTCAGTGAAAAACTTGAGTGAAGTGTGACAGAGAGACTAATTAGCTTCAATTCATCATCTTTCATACAACCCAAAAGTATTCATTCCTTCTAAACACAAAATAAAAATCAAACACCTCATCTAACAAGAACACCTGTTTGTGTACTAACACTTGACAAAATAAGTATCGGAAAATAGAATTGTACTCACTCTTCAAGAAATTGTTATTGATGAAAACAATTTGAGCTATTAGTATGACTTCAACTTTTAAAATCATCAGCTTAGTTCTTGGTCGACATGTACTCTTCAGTCTAATTTTCTCAAAATTTATATTGGAAAAGAGAAGTTGTTATTTAGGTGTCTTCACATTGGTTCTTGAACTCTCTTTGGTTCATCATAAATCGAAAAAGTGAAAGAGGAAAGTATGAAAAACTTAAATGTTTTATGATTTATCAATGTTTAATTTTTTTTGGCAAATAAATATGGCAGAGAGAGTTTAAAATAACTGGAGGGAGAATCAAATAATTAAATGTTTTACTGAAACAATTTAAGGCAACACTTATAAGGTGTTGTTTTTTGCAATTATAAAGATAGGATATTTTAGAAGTGTGGTCATATATGTAAATAAGTGTTTTCAATTATATCATATTGTAAAAACACTTATAAAGTGTAGCTTATATCATTAAAGAGTACACTTTTGAAGTGTTGCAAAATTATGGTAGCTAAAAGTTAAAAATTTCTTCTACGCTTTAAAAGTGTTCCCAATACTACTTTAGGCAACACTTTATGAGTGTAGTTTAGAATTTGTGTGGTTGTAGACCTAAAATGGTGTAGTGTATAATTCTATGATAATGTTTTTGTTCTACCTTGGCAAGAAGAGCATCTTCTTTAGGTGTAGGGTTTCACGACATCAGATTCCATGTTTAGCTCAGATGGTCTTTTCTCGGTTAAGGCAACTGTTCTTTAGTGTAAAATGAATGAATAAGTAATGAAGGTGAAAACTAACTATGGTGACTTTAGGGGTTCTACTTAGTGTAGGTAGGGGTATAGGACTCTACTTATACATGGCACAAATTGACCTTGATGGGAGTCCTAGGAGGTTGTTCTTATGTACTTATGATATGAATGAAATTTGTACGATGACTTTACATGTTGATGATCCTATATGATGTTTATTTCATTGATGGACATGATATTGGTCTAAGGTTATGTACATGATTATGAATATACATGACATGAATATATATGAAATTTATACATGGCTTTTGATCCTTCGCTTGTTTTCTAGATTATGTGGGGTTATGGGGCTTCACATAAGCATTCCAGTAGTAGGCTTGGGAAGGGGTTGTGAGTAACGCTCTTATATGCTATGATATTATGAAACCTATTACCTGAATTGCTTTTATAACTTTATGTTGAAGTTATTCATGACGATATGACTTTATGTTGATGATATCTATGTTGACTTGACTATATGTTGATGTTTGTCTTGTGTTCAATATGGGCTTGTCCTAAATGATGTTATGTCTTGACTCGTTTCTTAATTGTGCATAAAGTCTAATGTAAGTGACTTAGCATGGTTTTGCACTAAATGTCCATTTAAGCATGATTCAATTGTTCTACTTGCATATGTTTCCATACTTGTTAAATGTGATTGCACTAACCCATATTCTTTCCCTTTCCTAATCAACGTAGATTTGGGCCTTTGAAGTATAGGAAGCCACTTTACGATTAGACTTGGAACTAATTCCCCAAGTTTTTGATAGGTCCTCAATGTTCAAGGATGTCACCATTTCACTATTCTAGCTATTATGTTATGATGTCTAAAGATACAATTCATTCTTTTCTCATTGGTACTATTGCTGTAAGCCTATCTTTGGATCTTTTTTATGAAGTATGGGCTACACACAAATGTTGTAATACTATTTATATTGTTTAATGTCAAACAATGTTATTATACTATTCTCTATGTATTGGTTATGTTGTCCAAATGAGAAGCATATGTAAACTTCAATAAGTGAGAACTCTAAGTAACCTCCACACATAATATGTGAGAGGTCTATGTATACCTCACTATGTAAATAAGTTTTTAGTTTTACGCATTTTAGACCTATGATATGTTATGCAGAATGCTAAGGGCTCGTCCAAGTCCTCTCCGAGTACGAGGACGCTAGTTATGTGTAGGGTTTGCTCCCCCGTCATGAATAATATACCCCATTAGTTTTATGATATATAAAGGTATCTACTTGATATGATCTTAGGCAACAATCAATATGTGTAAGAAAACTTTGACATATACCTATTTTTTGCCTACACGTGAGTGTATCAAACTCTCTTGAACACCCTTTGAGACTTACCCCTTCTTTGAAAAAACCTTGATGAATTCAAGAACACACGTTATTCACATATAATTCTCTTGAGATGATTGACATAAGTGCATAAACAACACAATCAAAAATCCTAAGTTAGGGTTTTATAAGAATTAAAGGAGAAGTCAAGAAGTGAAAGAAAGTCTAACAAACCCATGGTACTGCAGAGAAATGGAAACCCTCTATATTAAAAAAAGGTGAGAAAATAAGAAAAATATAAAAAAAGAAGGTTGTGCAATAAAATCACAAAAAATTCGAGTTCAAAGAAATCCATGGAGAAGAATAAAAAGATTACTTAAAGGCACTTGACTAAGGATTGATGAAGAAAGAAAGGGAATGTTTGATAAAGGCACATCTCGTTGAGGTAAAAGTTACCGAGCCTTAATCACCATACCTTTAGACATAGCCCTCATTGCAAGCCTTAGAAAGACCTTTCTGATCTTGAGTTAACCGGACCGAAAGTCAATTGGAAAATAAGGGAAAACCTATGGGTGAAAACATGAATTGTTTTCCTTTTTGTGAGTCTAAGTGTTCCATAAAATTCCTGATCCTAAGTTGATATCTATGTGTATGAGAATCAAATCATTCTTTATTTAAGGGCATGTAGATACTTTTGTTGAGCTTGAGCTTGCATTAGTGTCAAGTATTTGAGCTCGATAATCCTTGGTAATGGCGTGTCACAACTTTACAATATGAGTATACAACTATGAATGAAAAATTTGAGTCATGTTGTATATATTCATGATTGAGTCTTCTGGTGCAATATTTGAGACATCCTACTTGAATGACTCAACTTGTTTTTTACTTGAGGACAAGAAAAAGGTAAAGTTGGGGATGTTGATGAGTCCTCAAATTGGACTTATCTATATCCTTCTTTATTGCAAATAATGTCCTTGACTCGATATCTGATAAAAAATCCTAACTTTCAGGTATTTTAGGATTTGGTATGAGCATGGACACATAGGCGTAAAACAGAAGAAAAATAGTGCATTATACTGATGATGCAAAGGGTGCATCGCCAAGCACACTTGGAAATTCGCCATATAGTAGAGTTATGCCTTTTGATATAGCAAGTGAGCTCTGAAGGAAATCAAAAGACAACAAAAACTATCAATCAACGCATTACATATCAGTTCTTTGAAGTAGAGGATTACTGCTCATTAATCAAAAACACATAGACAAGCATATACCTACCACTTTTTATCTTGACATATAGCGATTAAACTCCATTTGTATTCGTAGACACTCAGAGTGTAGGCTAATGTAGTTGATCACCAACATATAAAAGAACAAACTAAAGTATCAATTACTAACAATTCTATGAACCTTCGATCAAACCCATAATCCCAACTATCAAAATCAGGGTTATATTTTATAGAAAATAGATGACAACATTTTTCTCATTTATTATTAACCCATTCTAGTACGGTGACGGATTAAAAATGGATTTGGGGAGTTAAAATCTTACCTTTAGCCTCATTAATGATGGCTAATGAGCAAAAATCTCCTGGGGGTCGCTCTTTAGCTCTAAAAGTAAAACTGTGCCAAATAAGGTCGTTTTGGGGTTTATTAACGACAGTGATTCACGTCTAGCCCGCCACAGCGACCCTCACCTAGTGTAGCGGCGTCACCAAAATGACTTAAGCGCCTGCTAAAGTTGCACATTTTAACAAGTTACCATTTCATATTATATCGTAAATTTTAAATCCCATCGCACTTGCCACAACGCCACATATCCTGCTGTAGAGGCCTTGTGATAGCGGCCAAACCTGGCACCAAGGCAGGATTTCCAAATCCGTGACAAAATTAAAGAATTTCCAAATGTACATTTCACAATACACTAACTCACGATGTTGATAAAATACCCTTAATCTGTTATCTAACAAACTATGCAATAAGAATCACATATGATCCACCCAATTGCTACCAGATTTTCATACACCTTAGTGACTCCAATTTTCTCCAATTCTTTACAAGGTTGGGAAAAATCCAAATGCTAAGAAAAAATATCCAGCCTAATTTTCCCCTGTTGTCATTTCTATAACGATGGAAATAGGTTGTTACAATAGATACAAATTTACCCATCACTCTTTCCCGAGTGACAAAACATAGGAAATAAGGATAAGAGAAGAAAGATGTAGTACTTCATTCGACGAACAATTAACGATACATGTCTCCAATGTCCTTCTCGATATCCTAAGTATCTTTGTCGACTAGATGATACTTCCATTAAACCTTCACGGATGTAATATCTTTGGCCTTCCTTCATGCATATCACGATTAAGAATAGCAATTGGTTCCTCCTCAAATTGGATGTCTTTGTCTAGAACAATTGAGTCCCACATAATGATATAATCCATGTCGTCACGATATCTCTTCTACATGGACACATAAAATATCGAATAAATACTTGATAAATTAAGAGTTAAGCCAACCTACATGCTATCGGTTCCATACATTCTAGGAGCTCAAATGGTCCAATGTAACAAGGACTTGTCTTACCCATCTTACAAAATCTCATCACCCTTTTTATTGGTGATACCTTAAGAAAATTCTTCTCTACCATCTGAAATACCATGTGTCTTACCTTATGATCGACATACTTGTTTTGTCTACTCTAGGCTGATAAATGCTTATCTTGAATACTCCTAACCTTATCTTGAGCATTCTTCACTAAATCAAACCCTAAAGGTTTCACTTCTCCAGCCTCAAACCAACCCATGGGTGATCTACATCCCTCCCATGTAATGTTTCAAATTGTTCCATATCAATGCTTAAGTAATAGCTATTTTTATAGAAAAAGCATAAAGGTTATAATTTATCCTAATGCCAATAAAATAAATAACACATGATCTCAACATGTCTTCCAATACTTGAATAGTCCTCTCAGATGTCCACTTGTCTATGGATGAAAAGTTGTGCTAGAAGCAATTTGTATGTCAAATTCATCATTCAATTTGCTCTAAAACTTGGAAGTGAATTAGATACGAGGATATGGTATGATAGAAAGGGCCACACCATGCAGCCTCACTATCTTCTGCACATACACCTTAGCCAATTGTTCAACATTTTTGTCTATTCTTACTTGAATAAAATAAGCTAATTTAGTCAATCTATCAACCACTATCCAAATAGAATAAAATTTTCCCAAAGTTTAGCGAAGAACAACCACAAAGTCCATGATTATTCTTTACCACTTCCATTCTGGAATTGGCATTGTTTGACGCAAACATGCAGGTCTTTAATTCTTATGCCTCAATTGTATATAATTTTGACACTTCACCAAGAACTCTACAATGTATTTTTAATACCTTACCACCAATAAGTTTGCTTAATATCTCTACACATCTTGGTCATACCAAGATGAATAGAATATTTGAACCATCAGATTATGCCAACAATTTTGAATCAATTTCATTAACTCGAGAAACAAGAATTCTCCCATTAACACTGACTAATCCGTCCACATCCTGATTGGCTTCTTTTTCCTCACCATTCCCCATCTTCTCCTTAATTAAGTTATATAATATTATTATCCTCAAATTGTTTTTCTTTTATTTCCTCAATAAATGATACCATAAATTCAATTGTAGCTAACACCCGCCACATTTAGATATTCCCAACTACATGAACTTTGAATCGAACATCTAAATTTCTTTGGCAAAAGGTCTCTTGGTTAAACTTTTGTAAGCTAAGTTACCCATACATATCAGTTTTTGACTCAAAGCGTCTGCAACAGCATTAGTCTTACCCAGATGGTATTGAATGGCCACATAAAAATCATTGAATGACCTCATCCATCTTTGTTGTGTCAAATTAAGATCCTTTTGAGTGAAAACATTCTCCAAACAATGATAATTGGTGAACACTTTACACTTAACGCGATAAAGGTAATGTCCCCAATCTTGAGAACAAACACAATCAATGCTATCTCTAAGTCATGTGTTGGATAGTTTTTTTCATGCACCTTCATTGACGTGAGGCATCGACTAAAACATTCTTACTCTGCATCAACATACCACCAAAGCAAGAATTTGAAGCATTACAGTAAACGATAAGATTTTACATTTAATCATAGTGCTAGAATGGGCACGCTTGTCAACAAAATCATTAGTTTATTGAATCTCTCTTCAAATTTTTCAGTGCATTCAAATGGTATCTCCTTATTGGTAAAATTAGTCAAATTGGTAGTGAAAGAGGAAAAATTCTTCAAAATAGATGATAATAGTTAGTGAGTCCCACAAAATTCCAAACTTCCATTACCGAACTAGGCCGAACACAATTCTAAATTGCCTCAATATTTTGAGAATGTACCATTACACCTTGTTTTAAAACAACATACCCCAAAAACGCAACCGATTTCAACAAAAATGTACACTTAGAAAATTTAGAATACGACTTTTGCTTCGTAAGGACACCCAAAATAGTGCGAATAGTTGGCATTATCTTCTTATTATTTTGAATAAAACAAAATATCACTAATAAATATTGTCATGAATGAGTCAAAATGTGGTTAGAACACCCATTCTTCAAACTTATGAACACTGCATGCAATCATAAGTATGCGAGTTTGAATGCTAAACACAACACTTACCTTGGCTTTATTAAACTCATAAATAACCTAACTAAATATATAACTCAATAAAATGGATGAAGTATATATAGATCTTTTAAAACAACGGAAAAACAACTTAGCTCGTTAAAAAAATGCAATAACAAATCTATCTTTACTTATGTAAAAAGTAATATAGTTTTTGTGGGGGATTCTCTCACCAATAATTACCACTAAGAGACTAAGTTGTGATACATCGTCTTGCTCACGTTGTCAAAGATGTCATATATATTACCTTCATATACAATGCCTTCACTATGTGTTTCCACAAGTCTATGCTAAAAATATCTAAAGGACTCATCTACAAAGTATGATAATTTACTACCCTTGACGGCTACATGATTTATAAAGACTAGAGTTAATATGAACTACCATCCCCGTATTGGTGCTCAATATTACTCCCAAAATATACTTATTTTGTATGTTTTTAAAACAAACTTCTTTCTTTGGTTGGATATAATTACTCAAAACATAGCTTAAAAATACTCTTTGAATCTATGTTCCCTTTCTTGATCAAATGTGAACATTTTAAATCTTTTTGGAAATACATAGTCCCCATATTCTTCTTTGAAGCAATGAAATTCAACCTTTGCTCTTTACTCAACTTGAACTTTAAATCTTAAGACTTCAGAGAGCTGGGGGGCGCTCAGGCTAGCGCGGAGCCCCATGACCCAAATTTCAGAGACTGTTTTGGGGCGCGGTGCCCAAATATTCTTTTTCTAGATTTTTTTGAATTTCCTACTTTTTTTAAAACTCTAAGCCACCAAAACATTTGGTTCTTTTAACCAAACACTTAGAATCATACATTGCCTAAACATACATCACATTCTACTCAAAATTTCAACTAAAAACATTGATCGATCTCAAGAAAACTCAAAAAATATGTCACATCCGAGAATAGCCCTAGATGTAACCACTGTCGTCATCCTTTTTGATGACTAAAACTAGCCTCTTATCTTATATCATTACATTTATATGTCAAATTTAACAGAAATTTTTAACTTTTTATTAAATTTAATTGGAGGTTTACATAGACCTCTACATAAACATAATATATATCTATATCTATATATATATATATATAGTTTACATATCCCCTTCGTATAGGAAGGTTACTTATTCTTCTACTTTTATTGAACTTAGATACATATTAAAGATAATATAGTCATAATAGTTGTCTCATATCATAACCATCGAATAAGAGTGTAAGAACTTGGTCATAGGCCATACATCAAGTAAGAATGCCTCACATGGACTATAATATATTCCATACTAAATGAAAAGGAAAGAAACAAAAGAGTCTTTGATAATAGAACAATATCATAGCTTGATAGTGGCATCATCCTCAGAATGTGAGAACCTGCCCTACTTGGATGAATATGATATCCGAGCTTTCATCAAGTTGTCTTCAAAAGCACTTCAATGACTGGAACCTAAAAATGATGGGTAAAAGGAAGAAATGGGGTTAGTACACCACTTGTACTAAGTATGAGACCATATGCACACATACTTTGAAAACGTACTAGGGAAAAGGGATATTTCATAAAGGAATGTAAGTTTCTTGAGAACACGTATACATAATCAACAAGACCATACCGAATTACTTAGGACACATTCACGAAATCATAGGCATGTACATCACAATACTAACAACACCAATACTAGTCAAGAAAACATGTATATCATGCATTTATACAAATAGTCAAAGTAATTCTATCATCAAGTCATGACCAACTCTAGCATGAATAAGAGCAAACTTCAACAGAACCAAAGTAAGATAATTTCTCATGACCCTTATCAAGTCAACAAGTGCAATAACCAGGCAAATCCTCATAACCTTACTTAATCAAATAACTCAAAAAGAATCATGACCAACATCTCACTTCACATAACATGATGTTAAGAGTACACAATATAATACCTTTAGCATTATAAACAAAATACATATTCATAAAAGTAATGGAAATCACATATCATCATTAACATGTAAGATCATCATATACATATCATTTATATTTATAAGCATATGCATACATAAGAATATCCTTCTAAGACATCTCTTAAGTCTAACTAGTGCAATGTATAGGTAGAGTCACATACCCCTACCAAGACTAAGCTAAACCCCTAAGGTGACCTTTGTTAGAGTTCATTCCTTTAGTCCATTTTACCTTTTTGAATATCTTTTTCTCACAGACATAGACCACAGTAGCTTATGTGGAATACGTTGTCATGGAACCCTACACCAAAAGAAGGAGGACTACTTACCAAGGTAGTACCAAAACATGAACGTAAAACCTATATGGATCAACTAGCTAGTATTCCTGTGGGGGCAACATAGTTCAAGAACTAGGAGATATAGTTTGGATCCCGTTTATGCTACATACAATGTATTATCCAATTTAAAGAGTACATTAGTGACCCTATCTTTACTATGTGGGAAGGGACACTTCTCACTCTAGTTCACTCTGAGCTAAGCCAGAGTCCCTTTTTGAAATGTATTTAGTGTCTTTATTAATCATCATAGATTATGGTATGTCACAAGGTAACTTTTTTGAACATCTTTCCCTTACCGAAATAGACCACAATAGCTTATGTAGAATACGCTGTCATGGAACCCTACATCGAAAGAAGGGGGACTACTTGCCAAGGTAGTACCCAAACATGAACATAGAACCTATATGGATCAACTAGCTAGTATTCCTATGGGGGCAACATAGTTCAAGAACTAGGAGATATAGTTTGGATCCTCTTTATGCTACATGCAATGTATTATACAATCTCAAGAGTACATTAGTGACCCTACCTTCCCTATGTAGGAAGGGACACTCCTCACTCTAGTTCACTCTGTGCTAAGCTAGAGTCGCTTTTTGAAATGTATTTAGTGTCTTTATTATTCATCATAGATTATGGTATATCATAAGGTATAAACCTTGTATAACATTATAATAATCACAATTCAATAAGAATTGAATGAGTATTGTATTTTCATTAAAATTACTATAGATAACCTTAGCACATTAACATTCTCAGATAAAATCATTCACCATCCTTATAACATTTAAATCATAATATAACACCTAAAAATTCATATTCAAGACATTTCAATTCAACATCATTCAATCCTATTAAACCTAATACAAGGAATAATCCAATACAACATCATGACTCAATCGTAATTAATCATAATTTGAAGTAAAGGATAGGGATCGTAAGACTTACCAAGTCTCCTTTATAGTTCATCATCAAGGTCTTACCACAAACCTTCAATTCAACCCAATTAGGGATAACCTCATCATCATTCAATGACAAACATGATAACATGACTAGAAGAATCACTACATCACAAATAAATACTATATCATAGCTTAAGACAAGATACTTAGGTCAGTTCATAACATACTTCATAACCTAGATCAACTTCTCAATTTAATGAATTAGTACCTTTTAGGGTAAGACACCCTATCCCCTAGGTTTTGGGAACTTGGAAGGGAATCAATTTGAAACTCGCTTCTTAAATCTAGGCTTGTCTTGTATCTCAAGCCTATTCTTTGAAGAACCTCCATCAAATGATTTTGCTCTTTTAGCATGTCTACTTTGTTGTCTTAGCCCTTGCCTCCTCAACCCTTCTTGCATGCACCATAAGACTGGAAATGTTCATGTTATCATGTAGCATGGCCGAATGAAAATCCTCTTGTAAGTCCTCCGACACCCCCATCAAAAAAAGGCTCATTTTGTCTCTAGGATCGGAGACCAAAGAAGGAGTATAATTTGACAACTTAATTAATTTCAAAGAGTACTCATGGATACTCTTTCCTCCTTGGAGAAGGTTGATGAACTCCACCACTTTTTCCTCCCTCATATCCCTTGGAAATAACCGATCTAGAAAATTTGACTTAAAGATCTTCCATGTCACCAGACCACCCCTCTATGGCCTATTATCCCTACATTGTACAACCAAGCTTGCGCCAGATCCTTGAGTTGATATGTGGCCAACTTGTCCTTCTCACTTGTGGACAACCCTATAGACAAAAGTATTTTAGAGACTTCACTGATAAATTCTTGGGGGTATTCATCAACATTAGGACCGTATAAAGTAGGAGGTTTCATTGAGTGAAGTCCCTTATATGGGAAGTGATAGTAGTGACTTGTTGATAAGGACAGGGCACAACCTCCTAGTTTGCTTAAGCCATTATAGCTTGGGCTTGAGTCGTAGCCTCTTGTGCTAGAGTGGTGATAGCTTGGGCCATTTGAGGAAGAGCGGTTCTTATATTCTCATCCGTCGAATGAGGAGGATTGACTCACGCTTGATTCACATTAGCATCTTCTTCATGTGGACGAACTTGCTCACCAAGAGGAGGAGCTTCCGCATTGGCAATTTTCTCTTCAAATCTTTGAGCCACATTCCTTCGAGTCTTAATGCTTCCAATAAGACAATAGTATTAGATGTAAAAGTACACCATGATATAAGATTTCTAAGAAAGAGAGTGATTCCTAAGCATCATATAGGTTCCTACTCATAAGTTGACGCGCTTCACAATTATTATTACAAACCTTCATTGATGTAGTAGAGAGAGAGATATAACTCAATGATATTCAACCTCATAGTCAGATACCAAGTTTATCACATCCGGTTTTACCCCCTAGACGTCACCGGCATCGTCATTTTTTACAAGGACTAAGAGTAGCCTCTTTGTCTAATGTCATTATATTCATAGGTTGAAAATGCGGAAAAATTTATAACACTCATTACAAATACTTTGAGGTTTTACATAGACCTCTACATACACATAATAAATAGTCGTATCGAGTATACATAGACCCCTCTTATAGGAAGGTTACATAGCCTTGTACTTTTATTGCACATATACATGTACCAGATAGAAAAATAGTCTAAAAGATTGTCTCATCTCATACCATCTAAATGATTATCACAATATGCGCATAGACCTTACATCAATCCTACAAGACTAGATATAGGTCATAAAAAAGTATAGTACTCAATTGAACAGGAAAGAAATGAAAGAGTCTTTAAGATCATAACAAGTTTATATGCTAGATAGTGGCATTTCCCTTGGAAATTCAGGACCTAGTCTAATTTCATGAAATGAAGAATCCAAACCTTCAACAATGTCGCCTTCTAAACTCTTTAATGACTGGAACCTAAAATGTTTGGGAAAAGGGAAGAAAATGGGGTTAGTACTCCACATGTACTAAGCATGAGACCTTATGCACATATACATGAAAAACATGCTAACAAAGAAATGTTAGGTAAAACATGCCATTTTACCCTTTTAGGAACCTAATGCAAAGACAAGCAAGTGATATCAACCAACCAAACATACTTACTAACTCAACAAGTAATATGTATTCCAGCATACCCTAAACCATGATTTGCTACAACCCTATAATCAAGGAATAGTCAATCATATCATAATAAGTAAGAGAACTACTCATGAATCCTTATCAAGTCAACAAGTTCAATTAAGCAAAGCCCCATAACCTTTCTCAACCAAGTAAACATAACGAGAACACATAACTAATGTCCAACTTTAACAATATAGTCCAACTACATATATCAAGAGGATAATCATCATCATATATAGACATTTACATGTGCTAGAAATCAATCAATATAAAAATGTGCAGGAAACACACCCTTCACTGACGGAACCCAGCTGACGGGCCATCTGTGAACCTACAGACCCTCACCCCTCCGTCCTGTACTCCGTCGATGAGTTAAGAGACTGTGCAGGAGCGGGCTTTCCTCAAATTGGATAATTATTGGTCGATTTTTGTATCAACGCCCCATCAGTCCACAGGCTGATCGTAGGTAGTCCCGTCGATGCTTAGTGCCCAAGAAGTGTTTCATAAAACGCAAGGGTCCTCCTTAAAGCCCCTTGGTTTGTTGTTGGTGAGTCATACCCGGACATTTTAATCATGAAACATCTCAAACACCTATTATCTACCCTTTCACAATTTTTGATACATTTACTACTCCTACAAACTAGTCAAATAGGCTATGAACACAAGTACCCTTTTGAACCAAACTTCCGGACGTCATGGACGTTCTTGGACGTTTTGCTTCTTAAACTTCCAAAATGACCTATATTCCTTATGATGGACTTAAAAACACTACTTAGAAATTATGACACCTATGTTAGGATGTACTTTACGTCTTTTATTTTCAAGGTATTACACCATTTCAATAGTATTCCTACAATATTTGGAAGTACACCTAAAGCATCCTAAGCTAGGAGTTATTCTCGTTGTAAGTTGACCCAAAACTTATTTTTGACTTAACGTCAAAAAAAATTGGAGATTTCAATCCTTTCCAAAAATCATTATTTGTAATTCTTAACTCCTTCCTAGTTATATAAACTTGTGATATTTTACAATATCACCCCCTTTGGAACATCCGTCCTTGAATAAGATTAATCTTACTAGGCTAATGATGTAACATGTCACATTAAATTCAAACACCTTAAAAGCAATGCAATAACAACAAGCCAACTTATAAATAAATACCAAGAAAGTATTAGTACTTCAATTTGTAACTTCTCTGCATTCAAAGTGATGTGGATAGCTTTCTCAATAAATAGTGTCCTCCAAAGAATTTTGACTGATTCTACCTCCATTATCTTGAGCTGGAAAACTTGGATATCTAAAATTTAAAAGTGTCATCACTTCATAAGATAATCTATCCTTGATCCCAATATCTTCTGTTGGTATGATCAACGAAGGATCGCCCATGTAATACTCTGAAAGTCTAAAGACTAATATAGGACCTAATAGGAGAGTCTAAGGAATGTAATACTATTTTTAGGTCAATTATAATGTATGTAACTCATTTATAAAGTTTACGAACCAAAATGTCAAGGGTGGTCCATGACCTCTGGAAAGTAGTTCAAGAGGTGCTAGTATGACTTAACCTATTTGACTTAGTTGTAAAAGTCTGAAAATGATGAAATTTGGTGGTGAGGTGTCTAACACGTATTTGAGTTAGTTTATACTCGAAATATCCAGGTACGAATCCTCAAGGACCAACCAAGGGTCCTTCTGGAGGACCCTTGCGAAAAGCTACCATTAGGCAGTGTCCATCGATGGATTACATGCGACGTGGCATAGATGAAGACTTAGAAAATTCTTTGGGAAGTTGGTTTTGACAAATCTCGGACCAAAATTATGGAAATGATGGACGGAGGCTGCACTGCCCATCGACTGACTAATTTCCCATCAGTCCAAGTCTCGTATGTCAAGTCTGCGGTTGATTGTTTTGTTTTACATATTTCATTATTTAATTAAGGGGGAGTAATTTGTTAGGGTTTAAGGTATTACTAATTAATTTAGATAATGAATCCTATAAAGAAACCAAACCTTATTAGACTAAAGCCAACTCTTATAATTCTCAATACCCAATTACTCTTCCTTCTCTCTAATTTTTCTCTCCCAAAGAAGCTCCATAGAAGACAAACAATGGAGGGTTCTAAGTCTTAAAAGGATCAAGTTTTATCCATCAAACTTCATCAATTAGTCAGGCATGGGATACCTTTCACCTTTGGGATCTCTTTCCCCAAAGGGTTCCTCCAAGTTGATTTCAAAAGTATAACATTCAAGGGGGTTTTATTCTCTTACCAAAATTGATCTTGTGAATTGCTTGTTTATGATTTCTTTTGGTTATTACGATTAGATTAACATGTATAATGATTATATTAAAATCTATTATGATTTAACTATAATATTTTTTGATTAATTGACATAGTTTGTTGAAATATGACCTTTTCCCCTTAACCCTAGGTTGTGATCTTTAATTGTATTATGTAGTATATATACAATTGGCCATGAATTACTATTCAATGTTGTTATTATCACAATATATGAGTATATTATGATATAATGTAACCCAGTTATTCTAGTTCTTGAGTAACTAACTTAGGTTGTGAAGTAGATCATAAATTTGACCTAAGTCCCTAACCCTAGGCTACGAACTATTAATGAATTGTTGTGTAGTAATTCAATTGACTTTATTATTGTATTAATTACCATCCAGTGATGATATTACACTCATTGTTGGGTGGAATCGGTGGTTGATGGTAAGACCATGATGATGGCTTGTGAAGGACTTTGAGGTAAGTGTTGTGATTGCAATTCTTTACTTCAATTATGATTTCCTATGTTTAGTGATGAAGTTGTATTGAAGTATACTATGATAAGATCGATTAGGATTGGTACGATGTTGAATTGAAATTTCTTAATTTATGTTGTTTTGAGATTATGCTTAATATTTATTGATATAAGGTTTGTAATGAAGTACCTATGTGCCTTACTATGATATGATGATATTAATGTGCTAATCTCACATATGATGGTTGTAATGAAAGGTGATCTTATGCAATTCATATTGATATATGACTATTTCTATATAAGGGGTAGACCCTATGAACTAAACAAAGTTATGATTATTTAATGAAAAACATTTCAAAAGGGACTCTACCTTAGCACTGAGTGAATTAGTAGTAAGGAATGTCCCTTCCAACATTTGGACGATAGGATCACTAATGTACTCATGAGATTGGATACTACAATTCATGTAGCATAAAGAGGGTCCCAACTATATCTCTTAGTGCTTGAACTATATTTCTCCCATAGGAATACTAGCTAGTTGATCTACGTAGATGCTATGTTCATGTTTTGGTACTTCATTGGCATGTAGTCCACCTTCCTTTGGTGTAGGGTTCCACGACACCGGTATCTACATTGGCTCATGTGTTCTATGTCGGTTAAAACAAGATGTTTCCTAAAGTAAAATGATGAAAAAACTGGACTCTTACTAGGATGACTTGAGGGGTTTGACTTAATCAAAGTAGGGGTATGGGACTCTACCTATACATTGCACTAGTTAGTCTTAAAGGGATTCTTAGAAGAATTTTCCTATATGATTGCATGCTTATAAGTGTAAATGATATGGTTATGTTGATCGAACATGTTAATGACAATATGTTATGTTGGTTTACCTCATCAACATGTGGCTGGTCTCTATTGTTAAACTATGATTATGTTTACTCTTAATTACCATATGAACTCTTATAGATGCTTATTGATGTTATAACTTGATGATAGAGTTGTCTTGATTATATACTCAATTATGTCGATATGCATGTTGACTTTATTCGGCTCACTATTGTTTGTCTTATGATCTGCATGGTCTTCACTTAATGAAGATGTGACATTGACTTGTACTGGTTCTTGAAAGTGCATAATGTTCTTTAAAGTAAATTAACATTCTTTAATGAAATGTCCTTTTTAGCATGATTTCTATGTTGTATGTGCATATGAATGGCTATATCAATATCCTTGAGTAATTTCATCCATCTTCGTTGTCTCAAATTTAGATCATTTTGAGTTTACTCATTCTCCAAACTACAATAATTGGTAAACACTTTATAGTTAACGCTATAAAGTTAATGTCACAAATCTTGAGAGCAAGCAGTACCGATGCCATCTCTAAATCATGCATTGGATAATTCTTCTCATGCACCTTCAATTGACGTTAGGCATAGTCTAAAAGATTCTTACTCTGCATCAACACACCAGCCAAATAAGAATGTGAAGCATCATAGTAAACAATGAAATTTTACCTATAACCGTAATGCTAGAATAGGAGTGGTGGTCAAGAGAGTGATGAGATTTTTGAATCTCTCTTCAAATATTTCAGTGCGTTCAAATGGTATCTCCTTCTTGGTCAAATTAATCTAGTGTGTAGTGGTGGAGGAAAAATTCTTAATAAATCGATGACAATATCTAGTGAATCCCAAAAAACTCCACACTTCCATTACAAAACTAGCCCGAACCCAATTCTTAACCGCCTAACTCTTTTGAGATGTACCATGACACCTTCTTTTGAACATGCATGCCCCAAAAATGCAACCGATTTCAACAAAAAATTACACTCAGAAAATTTAGCATACAACTTTTGCTTCCCAAGGATTCCTAAAACAGTGCGAAGATGGTTGGCATGATCTTCTTCACTTTTTTAATAACACAAAATATCACTAATAAATGCTATCATGAATGAGACAAAATATGGTTTGAACACCCATTATTCAAACTTATGAACACTGAAGGTGCCTTGGTCAACCCAAATGATATAACTAAGAACTCATACTACCCCTGAAGAGTTCTAAACATCGTCTTGGGTATATTCTAAGGCCTAATTTTCAATTGATGGTAAGTGGGTCTTAGATCTATATTAGATAAAATCGTTTTCGCTTCCAATTGGTCAAAGAGATCATCTATTCGAGGAAAGGGATAATTGTATCGAATAATGACTTTATTTAATTGCTGGTAATCTATACACATGCTCATGCTTCCATATTTCTTCTTAACAAAAAAAAACTGGAGCAGCCAATGGGGAAGAATTATGGCGAATAAATACCTAATAAAGAAGTTGTTAGATTTGATCCTTAAGCTCTCCAAATTTTGCCAGAGCCATGTGATATTGAGGAATTGTGATGGGGAGAATACCAGTCTCGAAATCAATTTAAATATCTATGTCTCTCTTTGTAGGCATGTTAGGCAAGTCACTGTAAAACACTTCACTAAATTTGGTTACTAGAGGAATAAAGTCAATAGATAGAGCCTCAATCTCAACATCACTAATATGAACCAAATAAGCCAAACACCCTTGCTGTACTAATCTACTAGCCCGAATGGAGGATATTATCTTATCTTCTATAGTCTTGTTCACGCCTTCCACCTCTCATTTTCCCCATTATGGAATATTTAGAGTTACTAATTTAGTATAACAACTAAGTGCATCATAATAGGGGACAACCAAGTCATGCCTAAGGCTATGTCAAAGTGAATCATATCCAAAACCACCAAATCATATAATGTTTGATATCCCATAAAAAAATAGGGTAAGCACGATCACATGGGTAACGATGACTGACTCTCCAACTGGGGTAGCAACATGAATGGTGGAATCAAGTACATCACAAATCATACAATATATTAGAGAAAATCTCGCGGATACATAAGATTAAGTAGTACCCCGATCAAACAACATATTAGCAATCTGGTCATAGACAACAATAGTACATGTGATCACTTCGTCAGATGCCTCTGCCTCATTCTTGCCTAGAAAGGCATAAAATTAAGATCTCTCATCTTGACAAGCCACTTCCCTCCCTACTTGTGCATTACCATGACCTCCACAACCAGTTTCTCTACCCGCATTATCACAAGCAGGGAGCACCCCCTAGAAGTATCATGGCGTACTTGACCTCTCGTAGGTCTTGTACAAGCCTATAGACATCATTCATCACATTGTCATAGGAAATTTAGCAGAAAATTTAAAACTTCTCATAGTACATTATCTGTTAGAATCATAAATTCAGATTAACATAATATAGGTCATAATACATAGTTAATCTATAAATCTCTTTCTCCATATTAGTCACAACATCAATAGAGTAGAATGGGGAAACAACCCTTATCAACATTTAATAATAACCAAGCTATTACATAAACTTTATATAAGAACTCCAACATAGGCTATCTTTGAATCTTAAGGACCCCTTTATTGAGCTCGAGAAACATCTATCAAGCCCTTCACTTTAAAAGACATCCTCTAGGCATCTATTATCTACACTTTGAGTAAAAATATGAAAAAGAATAGTATTAGTACAGAATACATTAAGTATAACAACAACACATGAAAATGCATTCAAAGAGGACATTTAGTTAAAAACCATGCAACATGCCTTTTGAAAGAATCTTCATAAACATTGTTACAATTACAAAATATCATTCATATACTTCATGTAGGCATAGACACTATTCATGTAAACACATCAAGTCACAATTATTGTATTTAAATAAAATAAATCATATTCATGTCATTTCCTTCCTTTACCTTAATTAATTAACCCTCAAGTAAAAATTGGTGAAATGCATGAACAGAGTCCGATTCCACCATCCACACTCAAGTATCACTTTAAGGTCATTAAGGGGAACATTCATACAACCTTCATTAACTCAAACATACACATTCATCAAAACATAGCAAATCATAAGATATATACATCATACATGACTCAACATGCTTTATAGATGACATAAGAGACTTATTCCAAGACAACATACAAGTCAAGACTTCCAATATCATCATAGAAACGCAATAGTCAACATATACATGAAACTTCATTTCATTAAACATCATAAAACCTTACTCATCCTAATCGAAGCCTACTAGTGCAATGTACATGTGAAGCCCCATTACCTCACACATACTAAGTACAGTCACCAAGAGACCACAAGCATATTATTTACTTCATACATCAACATTATGACTTTATCCAACTACATGCATATCAAGTAAGACCTTCATCATATTGCAATTAACACCAACATCATACATATAAGGTAAGAGCTCATCATATAGTAATTAATACCAACATTATGCATCTAAAGTAAGACCTCATCATATAGACACAATAGGACTCATAGAATATGTGAATATTAATATACAAGTAGGTCAATACCATAATGTGATGCATAAGAAACATATACATATACATATGCATATAGGTACACCATCCTAGAACTCCCTTCAAGAGCTATTGGTCGAATGCATAGGTAAAGTAACATACCCTCACCTACACTGAGCTACTTTCCTTAGGTTATCTTAGTTAGGCTCATTACTTAACTTCCAATGTCAATTTTACTTTAGGGAAATCCTATACTTAACCAACAATATAACCATGTTAGTTATACATGAAATCTGTTGTTGTGGAACCCCGCACAAAAAAGAGGTGCTCTACATGCAAAGGTAGAACATTAACATCATGCTAGCATCTAGGTGGATCTACTTGCTAGGTCCTATGTGGAAACATAGTTAAGGAACTAGGAAATGTATATTGAAACCCACTTTATTACCTTAGGCATTATAGTTTCCACCTCATGAGAAACCATTGGTGAAACTCTCTCCACAGAGAGTCAACACCTTATGTGGAACTATAGGGTGAATCTCCCTCCAAGGGAGTCAACACCTCATAAGAATCCATAGGTAAATCTTTCTCCAAGGTGAGTCAAAACCTCTCATCATCAAGTTCACTCGGTTCTAAGCTAATTCCCCTTATTATAAAAGCTATTATTAGTATTATTTTCATAAAATAGGCTTTAGGTGATATAACCCCTCATATGCATAGCTCATAGATTATAGATGAGAAGTATCCTTTCATCAATCTATCATGTGAGATTATCCTTTAACATAGACACAGAAAATTCAAGAATAGTCTTGTTTAGAATACAATTGAGCAAATTTTTGAAAGGCATCTACTTACTAGGTTATAATACATGATTCCTTATGCATTCATTCATCTATGTATACATGTTTATGCATGAGGAAACCATTCACATACTACATTTAGACACAAAACATATGCATACTTCATCCTATCATATACTTAACATCAAAGCATATACTTTCATGTCCATAGCTTAATCATGCATTCATATTTATGTACGTAGACTAATAACCCTAGGAACTATTCTATAAAGGAAGGGATGTTCAATGTATAGGGAAAGTCTCATACCCTTACCTATACTAGCTCCACTATAAAGTCATCCAGTTAAGATACATTTTAATACTTTCATGGACATATACTTTACATGGATAGTAGTAGACCATACTACATATGAGAACTATCCTCTCATTAGACACTATGAATCTATCTTACTTATAGACATGCATGAATTGTGAGAGTGTGCACATTGGTAAACATGGTCACATTATTGCTATCAACATAGTATTGAGGAAGCAACCTTAGTAAGATCACAATACACATTCATACATAAACCACACACCACATTATAGCATAGGAAACAAGGAATATGCCGCATTTCCATCTAGGACTCATAATCGTGTTTATGACAACATGTAAATATAGGGGTACATAGTAGGGTTCATTAATCAATATAAATTCATCAATGTCACACGTAGAGACCCTCCTAACCCTAGCATGATCATTCATATGTAGGAGACATCAATATACCTAAAACATACTACTAGTAAAGGAGAATAGAGGTATAATTTACATTGTATGATCATCATAACCACACATTAATAATGCATAAACTTTCCTTATAGTACATAATCAAAACCTATATAGATTGACAAGTAGACCATACCACACAATGTCAATCAAGGCCAATTCACTGCCAATTCTATAAAAAGTAGAGGGGATAGGGCAACCTTATGAATTTTCAAAGTTTTGATCATCATTGATCAATTACGAAAAATTTACAATAAAATCATATAGAAAAAATATCTATAAGCAATTAAACATTATAGAATTATAATTCAATCAACATAGAATCGAGATCATAATGCCCATATTACAGGCTATATTGAGAAATTTGGTGGATCATGGGTTCTTCATGAAATTGGATTGGAATCCTCATTAAAAATAGTACAAAACCATAAATTCATCATAAAACTTCTTTTCAAATCAATTTGAGAATGAACCCATATTTAGATAAAAAGAAGGACAAGTTGATCATGAAATCTCCTTGAAAACATTGGAAAGAACTCCGTAGATGAATGGATAACTAAGGATGAAGTATTGCCATAACTCATTAGACAAAAGATCCATGAAACTTTGATGAAGAATCCATGGAAATCCTATCCATAAGATTTCATTGAGATTTAACTCGAATGGAGGTTTCTAGGAGGATTTGTTTTGAAACGGAAAATCTAATTTGAAGAATGAAGTCTAATTGGGGTTTTGATATTTTTTGACTAACTTAATATAGTAAAAAAATAGATAGAATAAGTGAGTAGGGTATATTTATGACGTGGTGTGAATTTCCCATTCACCCCTTTAACGATCAACGTGTTCGCAAGAATAACCTACAGGTTAAATTGATGTGCATGGCAACATACCATCGTTGGAACGACGGTGCCGTGCTCCACAGCCGTTAATGGTGACAAAGACTCCATGTCACGGGGATGAGTTTACTCTTCTACGTTTTGAGCAATTCCCCACAATATATGGGGGATCGATCAATGCATGATTTGTCATCCATTGGCTCGTCTATTGCACATTGCCAAGGAAGTTTCTACCAAGCCTTTGGGTCCTACGAAAGGACCCTTTGGGTGGTCCTTGGGGAGTTATGCCCAAATGTTTTGCACCTAGTTACGAACATATGCATGTTAAGGTTATTCCCTATCAATTGGAGCATAAAAACAAATAATAAATACAAACGCACATTTGCACGTCTAAAGTCTAACTTACAAACGACGCGGACCTTCTTGGACGTTTGACCTCCAAATCACTTCAAATCAAGTATACACACTGTACTAGATAAACATATTATTATCCTTTTCAAGAACATGTGAGGCTCTAGACACCTTACTTTATTTTGAGATACATTACATGCATGGCCTAGTTGATTACGTCTTTACCAAGCTTGTTGACGTCTTATACAATCTATCCTCATATGCCCAAGTTTTCTATATTTATACCAAGTACGATCAAAAGATAGTGTGACGCCCGTTGAAGGCACAACTCCCTGGTTATTGTAAAAATTATATCATGGAGTTCTTAAGTAGTTACTTGTAGAGGCAGGCATAGCGGACGGAATTAGTTTGGCTGCCAATGTTGGTCTACTAGATCCTCTAGAGTATGAGCCCTGAAAATTAGCATAATTATTGTCACTCTTAGCCAAAACATTAGCCTGAACGTCTCAGTTTCACCCCCTCTACTTTCATAACCTAGTCTGTCACTTCATAAATCTCGTTCATGTAGATTTCTTATGAACAAATAACACTTGCAACTCAGAGTTTAGTACCGAAATAAATAATTGGATTCTCTCCTCCTCAGTAGTTCATAACTATGTAGCATATCTATATAATGCATCGAACATCGCCTCATAAGATGCCACAAACATACCACCAAGATCTAAGGTCATAAACTTATCCTTCTTGTAATCCCTAAAGGTTAAAGGTATATACTTTTCTATAAGCAAACCATGAAATTGAGTTTATGTAAGTGGAGGTAAAGTAGAACATCTGCACTCATAAAAGATCTTCCTATTTATTGGCCTTACCTTCAGGTTGGAAGGACACGAACTCAACCCAACGTTTGTTAACAATACCAAATTTATGCATCCTCTCATCAAAGTCCAATATAAAATCATAAGCATGTTAAATTTTATAGCCCGAAAAAATTGGAGGCTTAAGTTTCAAGAAATCAGTCAACATGTCATGTTCATTATCGGTCATAACGGGCCCAACAAAGGCTGAAAAAAATCTTTCGAACCTACTTTTGTATCCGTCTTGGAATAATGTTACCAATAGGAGGATTATATTGGACTTGAGTTGGTGCAAGAACTCCTTGACCAGCCAACCATTTTAAGAAAGCTGCATTTTGTTGATCTAACACCGGATCGATGGGGAGAACAATTGTAGTCTCTACTGGTATCTCTTCCTCTAGTATATTTTCGTCAATGTCTCTATATCTTCATTTTGGACTAGTGGAACCTCATTTTAAGGAACATTGTCAACCAGTACCTCATTCTCAGCGGGCGCTACTCTTCCATTACCTCTTCCATTCGCTCTTCCTCTTCTCCTACCTCGACCGCGAACTCTTGCTGCAGGTTTCTCAGCTGCATCATTAGAAGGAGATGTGGGAAGAACAATGTCGAACTTTTTATTAAATATCTGCTGACAAAAGTTTAAATTAGGTTTGATATCGATTTGTATCACCTAGATAACAATTGAACTAAAGTTATATCACGAAAGGGAACAAGAGAAAAATGTAGAGATTTCCTTAAGTCCTATAGCCTCTTAAAGAAATGTAAATGAGTCCCCTATTGTTCCGTGAAACTCTATAAGACTCTTTTCATTACATCGAGATCAACGAACCAAGAATTTGATTACAATTTGGTCATGAACCATACCGTCGTGATTTGCACCCAAACCAACCCTCAGATTGAAGAACCCCTACTACAACCCAAACCAAGAAATTAGTCCAAAACTAAGACAATTAATCTATGGACGCAACTTATTAACTAAAGAAGGTGGAATATATATACCTAGAATCTTAAAGTAAATGTACCAAAATATCTACCAAGATTCATAAACTAACAAGTAGGAATACATCACACTACTAATGAATTACTCTACTATTTAAAACAAATGTCTATGTTCGGAAATAGTGGACTTGGAAGAAAAAGAATTCCATGGCAACCAAAAAGAATTGGCTCACATTTGAATTTGAAGAAACGATCATTGGTCTTCTACGTGAAGTCTGTCAATAGTCGCTTGAAGGTGTGCTATAGCAACAAAAATAAGAGCATGTGCAATATAAGTAGAGAACCACAGTATAATGGTAGGATCAAGCAGCCATCACACTAGTGTAACACAAACAAGTCAAACAACATTTTAATCACATGACACATTCAACTAAGAATTCATAGAAATGTTCATCTATCTCATTTAAAACAAGTTTGATCAGTACTGCCACATTCATACAAATACAAGTATAATAATTTAGAGAGAATAAGCATTCATCACAAAAAAATAAAATCATAACCATCACCTTCATCGAAAAAATATTGAACACTAAGAACCTTGATCCTTCCCTTTTTGGATTCAATCCGCTTGTTCTTGGTCTACAACAATAAATATAATACGAGAATCAATCAACAATTTCTAATTACTTGGATTACAAACAATTCTATAAACCCTAGATCAAATCCATGATCCCAACAATCGAAATAAGGGTTGTTTTCATCATAGAATCGATTGAAGAAACCCTTTCCCCTAAATTATTAACCCATTCTCTTATGTTCTACGAATTCAAAAATGGATTAAGGGAGTGAAAATCTTACCTTAAGAATCAAGAATTGTGAAAAACAAGCAAAAATTTCCTGGGATTGTTCCTTAAGTCTAAAAGTTGAAAAGTCAAAACAATATTTTTTAGGTTTTTATTAACTAAATTGATTCGTGTATGGACCGCCACATCGACCCTCATCCTACTATAGAGTAGAGTGACTCAAGTGCCCGCCAAAGCGGCACTTTTGAACCAGTGATCTCTTAATATATTAGCTTCGATTTTAAGTTCCATCACACCCACCATAACATCACATATCCCACTGTAGAAGCCCTCCTAGAGCTGCCATATCAGGAGCTAGGTAAAACTTTCTGAAATAATCAGCAAATTAATGAATTTTAAAATCCCGTTTTCATAACACACCTCTAACTCATGATGCTTATAAAACACCCTTCATGTTAAGTTCGATGGGAGTTTTACTTACCCAAATTTAATTCTGTAAAGTCGTAGGGGTTCATAAATGATTTTTCTAACTAACAATACATTCAAAATCATAAATAATCTACCCAATTGCTACCATATTTCCATACACTTTGGTGACTCTAATATCCTCTAAATCTTGACAAGGATGGGAAAAATATAAATGCTATAAAAAAGTTTCTTCGGTCCAAATTTTCCCACATTGGCCTTTTTTATAAAGATGGATGCATATCATTTCACCTCTGATGGGAGTACCACTAATACTAATTAGCTAACCGAAAAACTATATTTAAGGATATCGAGGCAGGTTTAGATGCATAAATAATGTCTAGTTCTCATAAACTCCGAAAGTCTAACGAATCATCACTAAATCATTGCAAAAAACACCACTAAAATATTAAATGTGCCAAAACAATGGCAGCCTAATTTAATTGGCTTACCCTAAAATCCAGTTCTTCTCACTATCCTAAATGTGGTCTTTCAGTAACCATCTGAAGATTCCCTCTACTTAACAAAGAAAGATCAAGGGTAGTATTAGTTAAAAACAACCATAGTGTACTTGTAGAATCAAGCGACCATTCTACTAAATGAAAAATGTATAAGCAATCATATCATAGTAAACACATATACATCAAACATACACAATATTAATTATCTTTTTAGGGGTAATGTACCATTCCACATTCTTAATAAGGCACATATGTGACAAGTCAATTGTTCTCTCATAGAACCCATATCAAAACTGTTAATGAGCCAGATCATGTCACCCGGTCCAACATAGTGTATAAGAACATCACACCCGTTTCAATATGTACATCGGTATGTGAAATCCAATCCCAATAAGTGTGCCAGAACGTGACACCTGATCCATTCAACATGCCACAATCACAATCACAATCACAATGTACATTCTCATAATCATATAATTAAGTATTAATTCACGGATTACAATCATTCGTTCATACTCATTTGCATTACATATGATTAATAGTGCAACATTCACATCACAAATACACTAAACTAAATCAAATTCTAACATAAGTCACATGAACATGAAATCAAACCATTAGCTTGATTTCTCCTAAGAAGCTTGATTCTTCCATTTATGGATTGTTTTTGCTTTTTCAGGGTCAACAAATAAGTAATATTATGCAAGGATCAATAATTAAAGCCTAATTTACCCGGATTATAATAAATCCAATAAGACGAAATCAAAACAATCATATGTGGTGTAGCTATGGCATTTCCCCACAATCCAATCAAGTACAAAAACCATCCTAATGATTAATATCCAAGAATCTAAGTTCTACGGATTGAAAAATGGATTAGGGGAGTTCAAACCTTACCTTTTGCACCAAGAGTAATGGAAAGCTGACAAGAAATTGCATGGGGCCATCACCTAGCTCGTAAGAATGATGTTTCCAGAATAATAACATTTTGGGGCTAAATTCATACTTAAGATGCAGATGGCATGTCGTAGCGTGACACAGACCGCCACATTAGCCTCTTCATGGGGGCTATCATAGAGAGTTAAAAATTAAGTTCCAAACCCCCATTTCACAACACACTATCAACCCATGACAGTCAAAAAGCTAATTGTTCATGCTAAGGTCAGTTCCAGGGTTTTACTTACCGAAATTTGATACCATAATATTGTAGTGTTCCGTTATGTGATATATATTGACTGGTGTGATCAAATCCATAATAATATGTGTTATTAATTTCTATATTTCTCTAAACCTCGCTAGATTATTTTTAACCCAAGCATGAACTAGGCTAGTAATTCTTAAGTTACTACAAAAAAAATCCCGAAAAAAAACAAATTTCCGTTGTCTTTTTAATAACGGCAATAACATGTTACATATGATCCCTTTATTTTGAAGCAATGAGAAGAAAGAAATATAATCAAATAAAAAGGATTCTTACATTAAGAGTATTTTTATTGAGAACTCATAATTATATACATTAGGAATGCATAAATTTGAAGATTGACTGATCTTTTAGTTCTTTATTTGAATTAAAGCGATATGATATATTTACTTATTTTTACTTTTTATCAATATATAGCACAAGATAGTATGGCTAGTGGTATTTTATTAACAATAAAAATATTAACTATTTATCAATATGGATAATTATGTATATCTTAAGCGGTCAACCACTTTACCGGTCAATATAAATTAACATAATTTATTATATATAGATATAGCTGCACGTGATACTTCATAAGGATTCAATTTATTTTAAACCATACTTGGAACTTTAAGATAATTGATATGAAATTCATCGTATTATTCAATAATATTTTAGTACGTGTGCTTTCAACACTTATTTTGAACATAACAAATGATAAATTACCACATATCCACTTCGGTTTAATTTTTTTCCATCTAATTTTTGCTTTGAACATGATTAATGAAAATAAAGAAGATTATTGAATCTAGTAATATTAAATTGAAAATATGTAAAATGCATAAAGTTTCTCTTTATTCTTATGTTCTTAAATATGGAAAGTGAAAATTAAAAATTATGAGTTACCAAAAAAGGAAAAGACATTGTTTTCTTTAGAAGGACAAAAAAAATAAGAGAAAAAATAGAAATAAAAAAGGTACTAAATAAAAAACACGTCAGATTCCATTATGAACAAATTGAAAGATATATTAAAATCAAAGATAGAATGAGCATAATCATTAATATGTCAATCTTAACTCAATAAGTGTTAAATTAAGTGATTGAATTTTAATTAAAGCAAGAAAACTCTATTCGTTGGATCCAGGTGACCCTTCAACAGAATCAGACGAAGAATGTTTAGTAACTCTTAGAGAATAAAATGATCTTCCAATGGTTTATTAGGAAATTTAAAATCATGCTCCTTTTTTATGCTTACCGTTCTTTGAATTTCCTGATCTACAACTTTCAAGGCGTTGCACAATTTATTTGTCAAAAGAACGGAGGTTTTTTATTTAAGGTTCTTTCCTCGATGCTTGAAGTGCCTCCCCATATTTTTTTATCATTCAAGTATGTCCAATATGTTCAGCCTCCTATAGATTTCATTAGAATTTGCATTTTGATGAGCAATAACAATAGTGTTAGGATCATCATAATCAGTCGGGGATTTTCTCTCAAAAAATCTATTCATTATAGACTCAACAGAAGGGTGTCCACATGATTATGGTTTATTTCTCGGAATAAAAACTATAACGACAACATCAGCACCACATAAAGTGGGGAGCTCATTTTTCTATTTAAAAACTCCATTGCATCATTTTGAGAGTGTTACTTGTAAATTGCTTTGATTTGGTATAATCACCATTTTAACTCTTTTTCGACAATTAGGTTATCTCATAACTAAGCTTCTATTTTAAGAATGAAAGAAAAAGTGATATTATGTTTCTCTTCTAAAGATATATTTATAGTGATAAAATCATGATAGAATATGTTGAAAATAAAATGAAATGACAAAAAAGTAAAAATATTCATAATGTTTCTGATTTTATAGATTTGAACACAAATAATTTCATATTAATTAAATTTCTCTTTTTGGTTTTTTGTATTTGTAAACAAGTAAAGATGCTAACTGCAAACAACATAATTTTTTAGTTAGATTTATGTCATTAGATTATTTTAAAACTATGTTGTCATTCATTGTAAAAAACATTTTAGTTAGTTAATATGTAAATTAATGATAATTTTTTAGGTAAATATATTTTTTAATTTGCTTGTATATATTCTAAATTTGCTGTTGCTCTATTATTCACATTTCCTAATAAAATCATGGTTAATGAAATCATCCAAATGTTATTATTAATATTAAAATACATACCATCTAAGTCATATTTAACAAACAAAAAAAAATTAAGTTAGTTGTGTGTGTTCTAGAGCGTTGCTTAACTCGTAAAATATACTTGTCAGTTATGACAAGTGAAACAATATAGTAATAGTAAATACTAATATGCACTTTAATATGTATAAACAACTTAAAAATATTTTTGAGCCCTTTATAATTCATTTTAAATTAATAATGTGATACAACAAATTTAGTGTCTCTTTTTTTCATTATCCAAACATTTGATATTTGAACACTATATGATGCATTATGAAATAATGCATAATAACTATCCAAAAGAGTATAAATTTAAATTTTTCTATATACTTGAAATAATTTCACTCATACTCATCAATATCTCTTGTTCATTATTATTTATATATTTATGTAGGTTACTAACTTTTTTTAGTTACACTTCTCTTCTTTATTTGTAGATATCTATATGTTGAAAATATTCTATTGCTTTTATAAGATGTTTCTTTCCTTAATAATTTCTACATGTAAATTAACTATAAACAAAAAACTTAACCCATCAAAAAATCTAGAGGGAGTATTTATACTTGAGCAGTTACTCCTTAAGAGGCTCTTTCAAGAACTTATCACAACCTAGAGAGAGAGTTGTTACTTCAACATTGAATTAGATAATTTTTTAGTAGTATTTAACATTGATATGATAAATATTTGAAATATCTCATATTCCCTATAAACCATGTAGCCAGAGTAGGCAAGGATCACACTGACTTTGGGGCGACTCCTCACTGCCTTTGAACAAAATCCTGTAGTGGATTCATGAGTGGATTTTTCTATATGTTGTTGCATGGTATAGGATATTTTTTGTTGTATGTGTGAGACGATGTATTATCACGAGGCTCATAATAATGGGTGTCCATTAAAGAGATTCTACAGTGATTTGCTATTCAGTTTAGGATTTACTTTCTTGAATCATTATGGTAAGAGCTTAATCATATTTCATCATAATTTATATTATATTTACGTTGAATTACCTTTAAACATTTAGTTTAGTTTTTCATTATCAAACTATATTACATACTCGTGCATTCAATGAATTGATATATTTTCAAAACACAAACTATCGTAATTGGCACCCACACTGACCCTCTGATGGAAGAGCTATTAATACTAATGAACTAACCCAGAAACCTGTTCTTTAAGGATACAGAAGCACTTTAAATGCAAAAATAAAGTGGAAATCCCATAAACTCTAGAAGTTGAATGAATCGTTACTAAAACAATGCGGAAAACACCCTTAGAATCTAAAATTTATTGTGCAAAAAAAATCTAAAGTTCTACAAGTCTAAGGAAAATGGGTACAACCCAAACTAAACATACGAGTAAGTCTAACTAGAAAATATCAATCTGAAAAGAGTGGACTAAACATTGAGGACCCGGTGCAACCTAAAAGAAATGACTTACCTTTGAATTTGATCTTGCTTACTGACGCTTAATTCATAAATGTCAGTAGTTGCCTAAAGATGTCATGTACTCAACAAAGAAATATCAAGTTTATTACCACTACACAACTAGAGTAAACTAATCAGATCACGGGACAATTCCAGTTAGTGAAACCAATATAGGCAGTCACATCATACTAAACACACATATACCAAACATATAAATTATCAGTTATCTTTTTAGAAGCAATGTATCAGTCGACATTTTGAATAATATGCATATATGACAAGTCAATTATCCTCTCATGGAACCCATACCCAGACAATTAGTGTGCCGAATCGTGACAACCGATCCAATATAGTGTGTCAAAATATGATACTTGTTCTAGTATGAATGACGGTATGTGAAATCAAATCTTGTTAGTGTGTCAAAATGCGACACCCGATCTATTCAACATGGCACAATTACAATCACAATATACATTCTCCTAACAGTACAATCAAGTGTTGATTCATGGATTACAGTCATGTAGTCATACTCGTTTGCATTAGATGTGATCAAGAGTATGAAATTCGGATGCACACATGCATTACATGAATCAAATATTAACATACTTCACAAAAAAGATTACATCAATCCATCACCTACCTCAAACGAAGCTTGAATCCTCCTAAGAAACTTGATACTTCCCTTTCCGGATTCTTTCTTCTTGTTTTAGGTCTACAAACATGTAATTTAATACAAGGATCAATAATTAATGTCTAATTTACCTAGATTATAACATATCCAATAATCCAATACCAAACTCATGATGATGAGGTGCAACTAAGGATTTTTTCCACCATCTGATTCATTCCAAAAACCCTCCCCAATGATAAATATCTGTATGTTTTACGGATCAAAAATTTGTTTAGGGGGGTTAGAACCTTAAATTTTGCACCAAAAGAAGTGGAAAGTTGTTAAGAAATCGCCTGGGTCGTTACCTCGCTCTTATGAAGTATGTTTCCACGATAATGATGTTTTTGGATTTAATTCCAAATTGAGCAACTCTTCACCCACCATAGCGGAACACAAAACGCCAAAGCGCCCCAGCCCTCTCCCTCGCGACTGGCACATAAATAGAGAGTCTATAGTTCAGTTCCAAACCCTAATTTTACAACACATCTTCAACCCATGACAATCATAAACTACCAATTCACACTAAGGTTAGTTTTTGGAGTTTTACTCGCATGAATTCGATATCGTAAAGTCGTAATGGTTCCTAAATGTCATAGCTATTTACTCATGTGATTTAATTCATAATCATATCTATCATCCATTACAAGATTTCCTTAGACCTCTCTTACTTTGATTTCATCCAAATTTGAACTGGTCTAGGAGTTCTCATGCTACTACCAAAAAGTTTTACTGCCTAAAATTTTTCCATGTTGTCTTTTCTACAACAACGGGAGCAGGTCGTTACATATAGTCCCTTTTATTTTTCAGCAATGAGAATGATTAAATTTAATCAAATCAAAAGGATTCTTACACTAAAACAATTTTATTGAGAACTCATAATTATATAAATTAAGAATACAAGAATTTGAATATTGACGGATCTTTTAATTCTTTCTTTGAATTAAAGTGTTATGATATATTTATCAATGTTGTGTTTTTATCAATATATAACACTATCTAGTATGCGTAGTGTCCTTTTATTTGCATACCCTGAGCCTACACCAAAAACATGGCTAGTAATTGAGAAATAGTGATGGCCGCAAGCAAATCCTTGACATAGCTTACTTACTCTATAGGAGACTTCAACACAAGAATACAACTCATGCAATAATCTTTTAATATAATAAATTATCCAAAATGACATCTCATAGATTAAACATATGCATATGAAATAAAGAAGACTAGAGGACTAATATTGTTTGTCAACGAAGCCTCTAAAACAAAGACAGATGTCGAGACAAGACCCACTGATCATCCTAACAATGAAATGATGAAAAGGAGTCCTCCAAAAGTCAAGGAGGCTCACCATCAAACTCAGAGTTCTCGACTATATCAACGATGTGCTATATGCTTATCCTAGTTACATGTGTTTGCATCATAAGATGATGAAAGTCTGTCATGACCCGAGCCTACACTCGATACGTGAATGGCATTCGAGAACAATTAATGGCCCCAAGCGAGTCCTTGTTATGTATTACTTACTTAGTAGAAGACTTAACTTAACAAGATAATCTTAAAACATAACTTTAAGGAGAAATAAAACATAGCCAAAATGGCCAATTAAGTCTTTAAACAACATTTGAATGATAATGTAAACAATATTGAAATGTTAACTATCTATGGAAGCTCTAAAAAAAGGAGGTATGTAGGGAAAAGACCCCCAAATATCCTAACGATGAATAGTAAAGCAAAGTTTAAAGATTCCTCCGCAACGCAATGAGGCTCACCAATGTGACTGTGAGTGTTCAACTTGATCAACGAGGTGCTAGATGTTAATCCTTGTTACTCGTGTCTACATCATAAGACTATGCAGACCATCATAAGTATGCGAGTTGGAATGCTAAACACAACGTAGTTTGGAAATGAAAATAAAAAGAACACCTACCTTGGCTTTATTCAACTCATAATTAACTTAACTCAATATATAAAGCAATAAAATAGATGCAGTATATATAACTCTTGTAAAATGGTGGAAAAGAACTTAGCTTGTTAAAAAATATTCAATAATAAACTTAGTTTTACTTATATAAAAAGTAATATAGTTTTTGTGGGAGATTCTCTAACCAATAACCACCACTATGAGAATAAGTTGTTATACATCGTCTTCCTCGCGTTTCTAGAGTTTTTCTATATATTACCTTCATATACAATGCCTTAACTGAGTGGATCTACTAGTCTATGCTAAAAGGATCTTAAGGAGTCATTTTAAAAGTATGATCATTTACTACCCGTGATGGCTATAAGGTTTATGAAGATTAGAGTTAATATGAACTAGCTTCCCCGTATTGATTCTCAATACTACACAAAAAATATACTTATCTCGTATGTTTATAAAAAAAACTAATTTCTTTTTGTTTAATATAATTACTCAAAACATAGCTTAAAAGCTCTCTTTGAATCGATGTTCCCTTTCTTGATCAAATCTGAACATTTTTTATATTTTTTAAAATACATAGTCCCCAAATACATATTTGAAGCAATGAACTTCAAACTTTACTCTTTAATCAACTTGAACTTTATGTCTTAAAACTTCAGAGTGTATGGTGGGGCGCTCTGGCTAACGCAGCGCCCTAATCTCCTTCCCAGATTTTTATGAATTCCCTCCTCCTTTGTAAAACTCTAAACCATCTAAAATCATTTGGTTTTTCCAAAAAACACTTAGTATAATAAATTTCCTCAACATATATCTAATTCTACTAAATAATACAACTAAAAATATTGGTCGATCTCAAGAAAACTCAAACAACACAAACCATAAGGACTCAAACGAACTTCATCAAGAATTTAAGGGATTTACTTTCAAATCTAGTAAACTTTAATGAAAGAGAATGATGATTAGCGTATGGAAACTAACCCATCACTATGGGATCTTACTTATCTCATAGGGATCACCCCATAACAAAATCCACAAGCGATTCTTGAACGTTCTTGACGAATCTTGAACTTTTTTCTCTTTTCTCTTTTCTCTTTTCTCCAAGACCTAGCATAATTTGGTAAAAGCATAAACTGATCTTCTTCTTTTTGTATCTTAATTTAATTACCTTAAAAGAAATAAAACAATTAGTTAAGGAATAAACTAAAACGCCCTTTAAATATCTGGTCTAAACATTCCTTATTTGAACAACCAAACGTCCAACGGGAATATTTTCACTCATACGAACTTGGAATCGCGTAAACTCGATGGAGCTGCAAAGACTATTCCAACAGCTTTCCTACCATACCTGGAAGTACACTTAAAATATCCTAAGCTAGGAGTTGTTGTCATTGTATCTTGACCCAAAACTTATTTTAAACATAACTTCAAAATAAAATTGAGATTTCAATATTTTCCAAAAATCAATAATTTTAATTCTTAAACTAGCAAAATTGAACTAGTAGACGTCCCTGTGTTTTGTGAAGGTTTGGGAGTGTCGTATGAAGTCTAAAACTTCTACAAAGACTTTTCATAGGTAAAATAATAATTATAGGGTCAAAATTTCCTGTCACTACTCCCCAAGGACCACCTGAAAGGTTATTGAGGAGGACCCAACCATTGTCAAGCATCCTACAAGCAACAAAGATATGAGTACAGTCATACGTTGTGAAACCCGCACTTGATAGGAAAAAAGTGCCTAGATATGCGGGGCCTTCACAAGGCTCAGTGTCTCACAACCGGTTTTCATAAATAAAGATATAGAACTGCCCCTTGATGCGCAACCACTTGGCAAATTTGTTCGCGTCATTTTAAAGTCAATTTGATTTCAGTAAAGGACCCAATTAAGTTAAGAGTATTTTTGTAATTTAGGGGTGACTATACATTGATCTAGGTTCATTTTTAAGTCATTATTACCTACCCAAAAATCAATTCCCCAATATCAATCTCACTTCTCTCTAATTTCTCTCTCTAACTCAACCTCCATTGAAAGCATTGGAAAATTGGAGAAGAAGACCAAGTTCTCAACTTATCTTCTCATATTTTTGGATTTATTCTTTATTAATGGTATGGATTCTTCACGTTTAGGTTTCCTTTCATTATGTGGGTTATGGGGCTTCACATAAGCATTGGACTTGTAGGCATGGGAAGGGGTAGTAAGTAAGGGTCTTATATGGTATGATAATATGAACCCTATTACATGAAATGTTGTTATTTCTTTATGTTAAAGATATTCATGATGATATGAATTTATCTTGATGATATCCATGTTGACTTGACTTTATCAGGATGTTGGTCTTGTGTTGAATATGGACTTGTCTTAAGTTATGTTATGTCTATTGGCTTGCATATGTTCTTAATTGCGCACAAAACCTTTTGAAAGTGAATTAGCACAATTTTGAACTAAATGTCCTTTTAATCATGATTTCAATTGTTTTACTTGAATATGTTTCCATACTTAGGACATATGGCTGTAATAAACCATATTCTTTTCCATTCTTTAACAATGTATGTTCGGGCCATAGAAGTATATGAGGCCACTTTGCAAGACGACTAGGAACTAATTCCCCAAGTTATTGGTAGGTCCTCAATATTTGGGGATGTTACCATTTCACTATTCAAGCTATGAAGTTGTTATGTTTGAAGACACTATTTCATTCCTTTATCTTTAAGAATATTATTGTAAGCCTATATGTGTCTCTTTGTAATGAAGTATGGGCTATGCATAAATGTTTTAATACCCTTTAGATGGTTGAATGTGAGGAAATGTTATTAGACTATTTCCTATGTATTGGTTATGTAGTTTAAAAAAGGAGCCTATGTATGCTTCAATAAGTGAGAAGTCTATGTAAACTCCATAGATGATATGTGTGAGGTATGCGTATGCCTCACTATGTAAAAAAAATTTAATTTTCCGCATTTTTGACCTATGGTATGTTATGACGAATGCCAAGGGCTTGTCCAAGTCCTCTCCGAGGATGACGACCTTATGTCTTCGGGGTGCTACCCGGTCATGAAAAACTTGGTATCAGAGCACGAGGTTGAAGTAATCTTCAGATTAGTGTCTCACTAAACAACGTATACATATAATCCTATTCATGGGTGCGACGCGTGCCACACTTATGAAGGAGAAGCAATCTGATGCTTATGATGTCTAACTTTTTGGTATTCTTGAAAGTCATGCCTCAAGAATGGTAACTCGTTGTGTCCCTTTTATTTCTAATACTTTTCCCTGTGGATATAGGCCATGACTATGATAAGGGAAGCCGCAAAGAGAGTGGAGAAGAATTGGCTAATGTGGGAGCTCTTCCTCAAAAAATAAAACTCCTCCACAAGGCAACAAAGTGCCTCCTCAAGACCAAGCTCCGGTCATTCCTCCAACCATGACGGATGGAGAGATAAGGTTGACTTTTTTATGTTTTGCTCAACATATGACAATCCAAGCCCAAGCGGTAGCTAATCAGTCCCAATCCATGACGACTTAAGCAAATCAAAGAGAAGGACCCCTTGTTCAACCAAATGTTTGTACCATGGATTCTCACTTGAGGGACTTCCCAAGGATGAACCCTCCAATGTTCTATGGGTCTAAGGTTAATTAAGTCCCCCAAAACTTTCTTGATGAGGTCTACAAGATCCTATATGTTATGGGAGTTAATTCTATTGAGAAAGCCGAGCTAGCCTTGTAACAACTCAAGGATGTACCTCAAACTTGGTATACTCAATTCAGAGATAATAGGACTTTTAGAGTGGGTCCTATAACATGGGAGGTGTTTAGAGACACCTTTCTTGATATGTTCCTTCCATGGGAGAAAAGAGAGGTGAAAGTGTAAAAGTTCATCAACCTTTGTCAATGATGCCTAAGTGTGCAAAAATACTCCTTGAAGTTCAATAAATTGTCCAAGTATTCTCTTTCCTTGGTATCTAATCCTACGGATGATATGAGTCTCTTTGTGATTGGAGTATCCAATGATCTAGTTGAAGAACGTCGTTCGGCTGTTCTTCATGACAATATGTACATTTCTCGTTTGATGGTGCATGCTCAAAAAAATGACGAGACTACGCTTATTAGAAAGAATAGGGATTGTATGAGGGCAAGGTCTTATGTAGGAGGTGCTTTTAAGGTTAGTCTTGAAATACAAGAGAGTTCAAGAAGATGTTCAATAACCAAGTTCCTACTATATTTTCTAAGACTAGAAAGGATAGGGTGTCTAACTTAGGCCTCAAGGTGGATGAAGTGGAAATTTCACCAAGTGAGAAACCCACTTGTACCAAGTGCAGTAAGAATCATATGGGTAAATTCTTGGTGGGAACGGGTAATTTCTTTGTTTTTGTAAAAGATGGCCATAAGGTTAAGATTGTCCCATCAATAGTTCTAGAGGAATGGGGAGTAGCCAAACTCAAGCAAGCAGTCCTAATTCCAATGATCCAAAGAGGAACAACTTCTCTGCTCTCTGCTCTAGGGGTGAACAAGAGAAATCTCCCAATGTGTTCACCTGTATGTTACAAGTCTTTCTAGTGATTTTTATGGTTGACTTGAATCTTGTGACACTTGATCATTTGTAACTCCTCTAGTAGCTAAAAAGTTTAATTTTCGATCCAATATTCTAGTTGAACCTTTTATGGTACTACCCTTGTGGGTGACTCTATTATGGCTAGATGAGTTTCTAAGAGTTGTCATATATCTTTGCCCAATAGAATTACATGGTTGGATTTGGTAGAACTTGATATGGTTGATTTTGATGTCATCTTTGGAATGGATTAGTTTCATGCTTGTTTTGCTTCCATTTTTTTTTGTTTTTTTTGCTTCCATTGATTTTAGAATAAGGGTAGTTAAGTTCAATTTTCCTAATAAACCCATCTTAGAATGGATCGGGGGTAACTCAATCCTTTCTAGGTCGAATAATTTCATGTCGAAAAGCTTGTAAAATGATCTCTAAGGGGTATCTCTACAATATCATGAGGATCAAGGATTTTGAATACGACATTCAACCTTTAGAGTTGGTACTCATAGACACGGATTTTCCGAAAGCCTTTCTCGATGACTTGCTCGGAATTCGTCCCAAAAAGCAAATAGACTTCGGTATAGACTTATTACCGAATACCAAGCATATTTCAATGCCTCCTTATAGGATGTCCTCGGATGAATCAAAATAGCTAAAGATTCAACTCAAAGACTTATTAAACACTGGTTTCTTAAAACCTAGTACCTCGCCATGGGGAGATCTGGTGTTCTTTTTTAAGAAAAATAAGTCCCTTACGATGTGCATTGACTACTGTCAACTTAATAAGATCACCATAAATAAAAAGCATCCCCTCACAAGGATTGATGAGTTGTTTGATCAACTCCAAGGGACAAGCTATTTTTCTGAAATTGATTTGATCTCGGGGTATCACCAACTTAAGGTTATAGGTGAAGGCACATCTTAAATGGATTTTTGAACTAGGTATGGTCATTATGAGTTCTTAGTGTTGTATTTAGTATCACTAATTCCCCAGCGACTTTTATGGACCTAATGAATAGAGTGTTCCGAAATTACCTTGACTTTTTTGTAATTGTCTTTATTGATTATATCTTGGTGTATTCTAAGTGTGAGGATGATCGCATGGGTCATTGGAGGGTAGTACTGCAAGTCCTTAAGGAACACCAACTCTTTAGTACGTATGAATTTTGGTTGAGATAGGATGTGTGTCTTGGTCATATCATCTCTAGTGAGGGTATTGAGGTCGATCCGAAGAACAAAGAAGCGGTTAAGACTTGTCCTAGATCTTTGACTCCAATCGATATTAGAAGTTTTGTGGGTTTATCCTGGTATTATAGGAGTGTTTTTAATAATTTTTCATCCATTACTATTCCTTTGACTACCTTAACCCAAAATAATGCTATGTTTGAGTGGTCAGAGGCATGTGAAAGAAGTTTCCAAGTGTTGAAAGATAGGCTTACCTCCACTTCAGTGTTTACCTTACTGGAGGGTTACACTGGTTTTGTGGTGTATTGGGATACTTCCCGAGTAGGTTTGGGGTTGTTTCCTTATGCAACATGGTAAGGTGGCCGCCTATTCCTCTAGACAACTCAAGGTGCATGAGAAGAACTACTCAACTCATGATTAGTGGCCATTGTTATTGCTTTCAAAGTAGTAAGACATTACTTCTATGCTATTTATGTGGATGTATTTACCTACCATAAGAGTCTTCAATATGTGTTCACTCAAAAGGAGTTGAATCTCTAACAAAGAAGATGTTTGGAATTATTGAAGGATATGACATGGTTGTTCTCTACCACCCGGAAAAAGCCAATTTTACTGTGGATGCTTTAAGTTGTATGACCATGGGTAGTTGTCTCATGTGAAAGAAAGTAAGAAAGACCTTGTGAGAGATGTGCATAGATTTGCTTGTTTGGAAGATTCTATGAAAGGTGGTTTTATGATTTATCATAACTCCTACTCATCTTTAATGGTTGAGGTGAAGTCTAAGCGACATATTAATCCTATACTGATGGAGTTGAAGGAATTTGTACTTAGCGAATTCAATGAGTCATTCTCCCTAAGGGGGATGGTGTGCTAAGGTACCAAGGAAGATTATGTGTACCGGATGTTGATAATTTAAGGATTAAAATTTTGGAAGAGTCTTATGATCCCCAATATGCTATTTATCCGGATGTCACCAAAATATATTGTGATCTTAGAGAGGTATATTGGTGGGATGGTTTGAAAAGGGACATAGAGGAGTTCGTAGCTAGGTGTCCAAATTGCCAACAAATTAAAGTCGAACATCTAAAGACGAGTGGTTTGACAAAAGTAATGGATAAACCTACTTGGAAGTGGGAAGAAATTAATATAGACTTCATTGTAGGGTTGCCTCGAACCTAGAGACAAAATGACTCAATTTGGATTATTGTAGATAGGTTGACGAAATCCTCTCACTTTATAACCATTAAGTCTACTTATTTGACAGAGGATTATGCAAGAATATACATTAATGAGATAGTGATCTTACATGGGATTCCCTTGTCCATCATATCAGATAGAGGTTCTCTTTTCAGTGCTCGTTTTTTGATGTCTTTTCAAAAAGGGTTGGGTACTCATGTAAGCTTAGCACCGCATTTCATCCTCAAGCAGATGGTCAAGCAAAGCATAGTATTCACACTCTATAAGATATGTTAAGAGATTTTGTAATAGATTTTAAATGTAATTAGGACAATCACCTTCTGGTGATTTAGTTCTCCTATAATAATAGCTTCTATTTGAGTATTTCCATGGAACTCTTTGAAATACTCTATGGTAGGAGATGTAGGTCTTCAGTTGGGTGGTTTGAGGTTAGTAAATATTCACTACTTGGTCCTTACATAATCTATGAAGCCTTAGAGAAGGTTCAGTTGATGATATATAGGTTGAAAATAGCATATAGTCGGCAAAAATCGTATCCAACAATAGATTAAGAGACCTCGAATTTGAAATAGGTGATTTGGTCTACTTAGAGATTTTACCTACGAAAGGGGTGATGTGATTCGGTAAAAAGGAGAAGCTTAGTCCCCAGTATGTGGGTCCTTATGAATATTGCAACGGGTCGGGAATGTTGCATATGAGTTGAAATTACCTAGTGAACTAACTTCAGTTCATCCAGTATTTCATGTCTCGATGCTTAAAAAGTATATTGGCGATCCCGAATCCATTGTCCCTATTGAAGGGTTAGTCGTGGATGATACCATTTCCTATGAAGAGGTTCTAGTGGAAATTCTAGATCTCCAAGTGAAGAAGTTGACCAACAAAGAGGTGACCTTTGTAAAAGTCCAAAGGAGAAACCACCTAGTTGTGGAGCAACATGGTAGGCCGAGGCCGACATGAAGTCCCGCTATCCTCATCTTTTTCCTTAAAATTTTAGCAAAATTTGAAATTACTAATAATCCTTTACAAATAATTAAAAATGTTGAAGTTTTCTTGCTTTTCTAAATATGTGCATATTATTGGTAAAGGTTTATGCTAAAATAAATTTTGTTGTAAAAATGCTCTTTTGCTTTACGTGCACTTATTTGTGATGTGTAAAGTTGTCTTTATGAAATGATAGTAAACATGTTAAGGCGTGTTGAAAGAAGGTTGGCATAATTGACGCTGGATGTTCATGTTGAGCTCATGTTGATATTGAGAAGGTGGTACCTCGTGTTGTGATTTTGAGCTCTTATATGTGGTAAATTGTAATTTTAGTTTCTATGCATAAATGTCATGTTTATGTGTTGAATGGAGTTGTGAATTACTCATATGGTCTGTGATTAATGATGATTATATTCTTAATTGTTGTTTTTTGTTGGGCAGCTAGTATTGAGTCTCTTTCCTTCCCTATAAATGATTTATGTGTCTTTCAGGGACGAATTTTCTATAGCGGGATAATGTAACACCTCAGAATTCCTATAAACTAGAATAGATCCACATATATTAAATAAAGATTAAAATGATGTTTCCAAACCTATACTAATGTAATAGAGTATATTTAGGTGTATTAGAGCCTAAATGTCAACGAAAAACCTCGACGTCCAACAACTAGCGAAATTGAATAAGTAGACGTTCGTTTTTTGGAAAAGGTTTGGGAGTGTAATATATGAAGTCTAAAACTTGTAATAACACTTTAAATAGGTAAAATAATGTTTATTGGGTCAAAATATTAGTCACGACTCTTCAAGGACCGCCCTAAGTATCCTTGAGGAGGACCCGAACATCGGTAAATTGGCTGTCAAAATAGCCTGCGTGCATCTAAGATACAAGGGCTATCACGCTTCGCACAACCAGAACTTGGCAGGAAAAAATTTCCTTGCGACGTGGGGCCTTCATGAGGCTCAATGCCTCTAGCCGATTTTCAAAAAAAGATGTGGAATCGCCCCGACGACCTGCAGCCACATACCATATTCGTTCGCATCATTTTTAAGTCAATTTGACTTCACAAAAAGATTTCATTAAGTGAGTGGGTACTTTTTGAAATTTATGGGGTTATTATACATTGATTTAGGGTCAGTTTTATCTCATTATTACCCATCCAAATTAATTCCCTGAAATACTCTCACTTCTCTCTAAATTCTCTTAAAAACTCAAATTTTCTTCTCAAATTTGTGGATTTAGTCTTCATTAAGGTATGGGTTTTTCAGTATTGGGTATCCTTTCCCCAAGAGGTCCATTCAAAGTTTATTTCTAAATCACCAAGTCAAAGGGTTTTTCTCTACAAATGGGTTTTCTTCTAAACATGAAATTAATTATTAATTATGACGAATTGTGATTACCTATGACTAATTAAGTGTAAACAGTTGGGTAATTGATCTTGAATAAAAGGGAATTTCATGTGATCCATGTCCTTTCGAAAAATTCCCCAAGTGTTGGATTTTTCTTATGAATTGATTGGAAATAATGAGTACGTTGATTGTTAGCATTGTCTTAACTATGCCATTCCATTCATGGACTCCATGTTGTCATGTATTGTTGGTATTAAATTTACTTAGATATATTCATGGATAAACCCTTTCCCCTAACCCTAGCTTTAAATTTGGACTTGTAGATGATTGGTGTTGTTCGAATTGGCTATGTTATTGCTTAATTCATTATATTATTATGATGATGAGTGGATCATTGGATAATTGTGATGAATTGACTATATGATATTAAATAAGGTTTTGGAAGCTATTGGTAAGACCTTTTATGATTATGAAATCTTAACTTCAATGATGATGACCTATACTTAATTAATATTCAATTGAAGTATGATTATGTGATTAGATTAAGAAAATTATGATACGATAATTATGACGAAATGTCTTTAGTATGTGAATTTTGAGATCGTGTTAAGGGTATGATGATACTAGGTTGAATATAAATCATTAGCGTGCCTTACTTTGATAGTACTATGATGTGTTGATCTCACAAATGAAGGGTTGTTATGAAAGTAAATTCTCATACAATACCTAATGAGATAATTATATGATTATACAAGGGATTAGTCTCATATTTCCTATACTAAGATATGATGATAAAGAAAGGCTTAAAGACATTTCAAAAAGGAAATTTACCTTAGCACCGAGTAAACTTGAAAATGAAAGGTGTTGACTCCTCAGTGGAAGGAAGAATCACCAATGTTCTCATGATATAAAACTCTATTTCTAATGGGCATGAAGAGGGTTTAAGACAAATCTCCTTGTCCCTTAACTAAGTCGCCTCCATAGGAATACTACCAAGTGGATCCACCTTTAATTATATGTTAATGTTTTGATTCTACCTTTGAAAGTAGAGCATCTTCTTTAGGTGTAGGGTTTAATGACACAGGATTCAATTTTTAGCTCACATGGTCAATTGTCAGTTAAGGCGATTTGTCCCGAAAGTAAAATGAATGAATGAAGTAATGAAAGTGAACTCTAACTAGGGTGAATTTAGGGGTTCAACTATTGTAGGTAGGGTTACATAAATCTACTTATACATGGAAAAAGTTGACCTTGATGGAAGTCCTAGGAGGTTGTTCTTATGTACTTACGATATGAACGAAATGTATATGATGACTTTACAAGTTGATGATCCTATATGATGTTAGTTTCATTGATGAACATGCTATTGGTTTAAGTTGATGTACATGATTATGAATTCCTTAATATATATGAAATGTAGTTATTGCTTATGATCCTTTTCTTGGTTTACTTCATTATGTGGGTTATGGGGCTGCACATAGGCATTGCACTTGTAGGCTTTGGAAGGCGTTGTCAGTAAGGGTCTCATATGTTATGATAATATGAATCCTGTTACATGAAATTTTGTTATTTTTTATACGTTTAAGATATTCATGACGATATGAATTTATCTTGTGATATCCATGTTTATTTGAGGGCTCTACTTAGTGTAAGTAGGGGTATAGAACTCTACTTATACATGACACAAGTTGACCTTGATGGAAATCCTAGGAGGTTGTTCTTATGTACTTATTATATGAATGAAATGTGTATGACGACTTTACATGTTGATAATCCTATATGATGTTACTTTCATTGATGAACATGATATGGGTTTAAGGTTATGTACATGATTATGATTATGCATAATATGGATATATATGAAATATAGACATTGCTTATGATCCTTTGATTGCTTTACTTGATTGTGTGGGGTTATGGGGATTCACAAACGCATAAAAGTAGTAGGATTGGGAAGTGGTTGTGATTAAGGGTCTTATATGCTATGGAGTTATGAACCCTATTACATGAAATGGTTTTACATCTTTATGTTGAATCTATTTATGATGATATGACCTTATGGTAATTTTGTCCATGTTGACTTTACTATATGATGATGTTTGTCTTGGGTTGAATACGGACTAGTCTTAAATGATGCTATGTATTTTGGCTTGTATATATTCTTAATTGTTCATATAGGCTTATGCAAGTGACTTAGCATGGTTTTGAACTAAATGTCCTTTTAAACATGATTTCAATTGTTTTGCTTCCATATATTTCCATACTTGGTACATGTGCTTGTACTAACCCATATTATTTTAATTTCCCAATCAATGTAGGTTCGGGCAATTGAAGTATAGGAGGCCACTTTGCAAATGTTCGGGGATGTTACCATTTCACTATTCTACCTATGAAGTTGTTATGTCTAAAGACAATTTCATTTTTTATATTTCAGACTATTATTGTAAGCCTATCATTGGCTCTTTGTAATGAAGTATGGGCTATGTCCAAATGCTGTAATACTCTTTAGATTGATTAATGTCAGACATTGTTATTAGACTATTTTCTATGTATTGGTTATGTTGTCTAAACTTATGTGCGCTTCAATAAGGGAGGAGTCTATGTAAACTCCATATAGATATGTGAGAGGTCTATGTATACCTCAGTATGTAAAAAGTTTTAAATTTTGCGCATTTTAGACCTATGATATGTTATGAAGAATGCTAAGGGCTTGTCCAAGTCCTCTCTGAGGATGAGCATGCCGGTTACGTGTAGGTGGGTGCTCCCTGGTCATGAAAAATTTACCCCACTAGTCTGATTTATATAGAAAGTTATATTCTTGAGATGATCTTAGGCAACATTCAATGATTGTAAGAAAATTTTGACATATACCTTTTTTTGCCTACCCGTGAGCGTGTCAAACTCTCTTGAAAACCCTTTGGTCTTAACCCTTCTTTGAAAAACCTTGATTAATTCTAGAAGTTATGTTAACCATCACCTATAATCCTCTTGAGATGTGTGATATAAGTAAATAGCCAACACAAACCAAAAGACTAAGTTAGGGTGTTGTAAGGAACAAAGGAGAGTTCAAGAAGTGCAAGAATGTGTAGCAAACCTATGGTACTACAGAGAAATGGAATCCCTCCATATTAAAAAGGGGGGTGAAGAAGAAAAAGATAAACAAAAGAAGGTTGTGGAATAAAATCACAAAAGAAGTTCGATTGATAAAGAAAGAAAGGGAATGTTTGAGAAAGTCACATGTCATTGAGGGAAAAGTTACCGAGCCTAAATGACCATACCTTTGCACTTAACCCTTATTACAAACCTTAAAAAGACCTTTTTTTTTGTTGAGTGAGCCGGACAGAAAGTCAACAGGAAAATAAGGGAAAACTTATGGGTGAAAACATGGATTGTGTTCCTTTTTGTGCGTGTGAGTGTTGCGAAAAATTCCCTATACTAAGTTGACATTTACGTGCATGAAAATGGAATAATTCTTTGTGTAAGAACATGTATATACTTTGTTGAGCTTGAACTTGCATTACTAGAAAGTATTATGAGCTCGAGAATCCTTGGTAATGGCGTGTCACAACATGACTCTCTTAGTATACAAATATACATGAGTAATTTGAGTCATGCTGTATATATTCATGATTGAGTCTTGTGTAACAATATTTGAGACATCCTACTTGAACGACTGAACTTGAGTTTTACTTAGGTACAAACAAAAGGTAAAGTTGGAGATGTTGTCGAGTCCTCAAATTGGACTCATCTTGAGCCTTATGTTAATTGAAAATAATGTCCTTGACTTGATATCTGATAGAAACTCCTAAGATTTAGGTATTTGAGGATTTGGTGGGAGAATGGACAGGCGCAAAGCGGAAGCAAAAGGAAGTACAAGAGTGATGATGCAAAGATATGCATCGCCAAGCACACTTGGCTATTCACCGTATAACAGAGTTCTGCCTTCTGCTACAGCAAGTGAGCCCTAAAGGAAGTGGATCAAAAAACAAAAAAAAAGGATCAATCGGTTCATCGTTGTTCAGTTCCTTGAAGTAGAAGATTACTGCCCATAGATAAATAACACATAGAAAAAGAAAGCATCGAGCAAGCAGTGATCTAACAAAGGGCTATTTACCGAATCACTCGGTGAATCACGACTAACTTTTCCGTAAAGATTCTCTTGTACAATTGCTTTGTCCATAAATATTGAACTCTTCTATTGTTTATATATATAGAAATTTAGACAGTGAAACATTGTACACTTGATATTAATTTTAGAAATTTGTTCTTCAGTTTTCTTTCAAATTTTCGAGAGGGTTTTTGAGGAAGCTTGAAGAGAGAAGTTCTTCTTCAAATTTTGGAAGTGGGTCTTATCCATTCACCTTCCTTTTCTACTTTTAAGGTTTAATCTCATATGTACAGTTAATTTATTTATCATTTTTAGTATATTTGATTATTTTTTTATGTGTGGCTAAAAACCCCATTTTTGGTGCGTGATTTAGCAATTATGGGTTGATTAATTTTTTGGGTGTTGCTTGCTTGTAGCTTAGATTGCACCTTAATGGTGATTTCACCTAGTGGTTGTGGTTCAATCTAATGGATTTGTAGTTTCAAATACTAAACCACCCATGTGTATTACACTTCCTCGAGATAAAGGTCGTGAAACTAAGACCTCTAAATTGATCTCCATAAGAGTGGGTCGAAAAAAAGTTCAGTCCCAGAGGGTGAGCCCTAGTCCCATATCAAAGAACTCACGTAGAAAAAGCAAGTGTGATATGGCGTAGGTAGGATAGTTTAGATGAGTGGGTTTTTGAGAGGAAACCATTTTATATGGGGGTAAGTTACCCGAGAGGGAACTTGCTTTCACCCAAAGCTTACACTAGTCACCATTTTCTTGAGAAATTAGCTACCATAAGCATGTACCCACCAGTTTTATCTTCACATATAGCGAGACACCCCAAGAACTCTCTCACATACTTGTTTCTCTTTAGACTTTTTGTTGTTCTACTACTTGTGACAAAACCCCTTTTCGATATTTGACACTTCGGTGTTACAAATTAAACTTATATTGTTTTAACACTCATAAATGATGTAAACTATAACTATTTAGAATCAAATTCTAAGTAGCTATTACTTTCACTGCCACTCCCTCGGGATATGACACCAACCCCATGTTGCGCTACTATTCTCATTTAGATTCATAGACACTCGGATTGTAGGGTAAACGTAGTTGATCACGAGCATATGAGAAAACAAATAAAAGTACCAATTACTAAAATTCATTAAACCCTCGATCAAACCCATGTTCCCAAATATCAAAATTAGGCTTGTTTTAAGCATAGAATCTATGACAAAACCCTTTTCTCTTTAATTATTAACCCACTCTAGTATGTTTTACAGATTGAATAATGGATTAGGGGTTAAACGCTTAGTTTTGGACTCAATAATGATGGATACTGAGCATAAATCTCCTAAGGGTCTCTCTTTAGCTCTAAATGTAAAAATTTGCCAAATAAGGTTGTTTTGGAGTTTATTAATGACATTGAGTCACGTCTAGCCTACCACAACCATTCTCATCAAGGCATAGCGGCGGCACCAAAATTACTCAAGGGCCTGCTATAGTTGAACTTTTGAACTAGTGACCTTTTGATATTATATCTTAAATTTTATATCCCATCACACTCGTCACAGCGCCACATATCCTGTTAAAGGCCTTGCGAGTGCGACCAAACCTAGCGCCAGAGCGGTATTTCCAAACCCGTGAGAAATTAAGGAATTTCCAAATTTCCATTTCACAACACACTAACTCACGACGCTCAGAAAATACCCTTAATGAGTTATCTAACTAGCTATGCAATAAAAATCTTATATGTTCTTCCCGATTGGTACAAGAATTCCCTACACCTTGGTGAGTCCGATTTTCTCAAAATATGGACATGGTTGGGAAAAATCCAAATACAATGAAAAAATATCCTTCCCAAATTTCACCCTATAGGCATTTCAACGACGATGGGAGGTTGTTACAATAGATACCAATTTACCCATCACTCTTCCCCGAGTGACAAAACATAGCAAAATTTGGATAAGAGAAGAAAGATGTAGTACCTAATTCGCCGAAAAATTCAGGATACTTGTCTTGCATGCCCTTATAGGTCCCCCAAGTAGCTTTCTCGACTAGACGATGCTTTCATTGAACCTTCACGAATTTAATATATTTGGTCTTCCTTCACGCATATTTTGATAAAGAATAGCAACTCGTTCCTCCTTAAATTTGAGGTCTTTGTCTAGTTCGATTGAGTCCCACATCAAGATATAATCTCTGTTGCCTTGATATCTCTTCTACATGGATAAATGAAATATAAAATAAACACTTGATAAATTAAGAGGTAACTCCAACCTACACTCTACTATTTCATACATTCAAGGAGCTCAAATTGTCCAATTAATCATGGACTTAGCTTTCCCATCTTACAAAATCTCATCACCACTTTCATGGGTAAATACCTTAAGAGATTGAACACTCCCGTCTGATATACCATGTGTCTTACCTTATGATCTACATACTTTTTTTGTCTTCTTTAGGCTGCTAAAAGCTTATCCTGGATACTCCTAACCTTATCTTGAGCATTCTTCACTAAATTAAACCCTAAAGGTTTCACATCTCCATCCTCAAAAAAACATATGGGTGATCTACATCCTTCCCATATAATGCTTCAAATTTTGCTATATCAATGCTTAACTGATATCTATTTTCATTGGAAAAGCTTAAAGATTAGAAGTTATCACATTGCCTTCCAAAATAAATAACACATGATTTCAACATGTCTTCCAAAACATTAATAGCCCTCTCAGATTGTCCACGTGTTTGTTGATGAAAAGTAGTTCTAAAGGTAGTTGTGTGCCCAATTGATCATTCAATTTTCTCCAAAACTTTAAAGTGAATTAGGTACCAGGATTTGAGATTATAGAAAGGGTTACACCATGCAGCCTTACTATCTCCTTTACGTGCACATTAGCTAACTGTCTAACATTTTTGTGTATCCTTACTGAAATTAAATGAGTTGATTTATTCAATCTATCAACCACTATCCACATAGAATAAAAATTTTCCAAAGTATAGGGAAGACCAACCACAAAGTCCATGGTTATTCTTTCCCACATCCATTCGGGAATGGCGTTCTTGGACACAAACCTACAGGCCTTTAATGTTTATATTTCAATCTAGACAATTTTGACACTTCACCATGAATTTCGCAATGTATATTTAATACCCGACCATCAATAAATTTGCTTATTATGTCTATACATCTTGGTCACACCAGATGAATAGATTATTGTGAACCATCAAATTCTCCCAACAATTTTTTAACCAATTTCATCAACGTAAGAAACAAGAATTCTTCAATTAACACTTAGTACTCCATCCCCATCAAGATTGGCCTCTTTTTCCTTACCATTCCCCATCTTCTCCTTAAGTTAGTTAAGATTATTATCCTCAAATTGTTTTTCTTTTTTTTCCTTAATGAATGAGACCATAAGTTCAATGGTAGCTAGCATTTTTCCACATCCAGAGATGCCCAACTACATGAAATTGGACTTGAAGATCTAAATTTTCCTCGCCCAAGTTGCTTTGTTACACTTTAGTTATCTAAGTTACCCATACGTATTACTTTTCAACTCAAAGAGTCTGCCACAACCGTAGCCTTACTCGGTTGGTATTAAAAGGTAACATTATAATCCTTGAGTAACTTCATCCATCTTCATTGTCTCCAAATAGATCTTTTTGAGTGAACACATTCTCCAAACTATGATAATTGGTAAACACTTCACACTTAACATCGTAGAGGTAATGTCGCCAATCTTGAGAGCAAACACTACTGATGTCATCTCTATATCATGTGTTGGATAATTCTTCTCATTCACCTTCAATTGACGTGAGGCATAGGCTAAAACATTCTTACTCTTCATAAACACACCACCCAAATAAGAATTTAAAGCATCACAGTAAACGATAAAATTTACCTTCAACCGTAATGCTAGAATGGGCACGGTGGTCAATTGAGTCGTGAGTTTTTGGAAACTCTCTTAAATTTTTCAGTCCATTCAAACGATATCTCGTTCTTAGTGAAATTAGTCAAGTGGGTAGCGGTAGAGGAAACATTCTTAGTAAATCGATGGTAATAGATAGCGAGTCCCACAAAACTCCAAACTTCCGTTACCGAACTTGGCCAAATCCAATTATTAACCGCCTAAATATTTTGAGAATGTACCATTACATATTATTTTGAAACTACATGCCCCCAAAAATGCAACTGATTCAACAAAAATTTACACATAGAAAATTTAGCATACAACTTTTGCTTCCCAAGGACACGCAAAACAATGCGAAGATGATTGGCATGATCTTCTTCACTTTTTGAATAAAACAAAATATAATTAATAAATACTATCACTAATGAGACAAAAAATGTTTTGAACGCCCATTCTTCAAACTCATGAACACTGCATGCCATCATAAGTATGCGTGTTTCAATGATAAACACAACATAGGCTTGAAAAGAACTTACCTTTTTCTTTATTCAACTCATAAATAATTTAACTCAATATATAAAGCAATAAAATATATGCACTATATATAAATCTTGTAAAATATCGGAAAACAACTTAGCTCGTTAAAAAATGCAATAACAAACTTATCTTTACTTATGTAAAAAGTAATATATTTTTTGTGGGAAATTCTCTAACCAATAACCACCACTATGGGACTAAGTTGTGATACATCGTCTTGCTCATGTTGTCAGATATGTCCTATATATTACCTTCATATACAATGCCTTGACTAAGTAAGTCCACTAGTGTACGCTAAAAATATTTTTAAGGAGTCATCTAAAAAGTATGATCATTTACTACCCATGATGACTACATGGTTTATAAAGATTAGAGTTAATATGAACTAACATCCCCGTATCGGTGCTCAATACTACTCCCAAAATATACTTAGCTTGTATGTTTTTAAAACACACTTCTTTATTTGGTTGGAGATAATTCCTCAAAACTCATCTTAAAATTTGTATTTGAATCGTGTTCCCTTTCTTGATTGATTGTGAACATTTTTAATATTTTTGGAAATATATAGTCCCCATATACTTCTTTGAAACAATAACTTCAAACTTTACTCTTTACTCAACTAAAACTTTAAGTATTTAAAATTCAGAGAGATGGGTGGGGCGCTCTGGATAGTGCGGACCCCAAGACCCAAACTTCTGAGACTGTTTTGGGGCGCGGTGCACCAATCTCCTTACCCAGATTTTTGTTGATTTCCTACTTCTTTGTAAAACTCTAAACCATATCAAAACCACTTGGTTCTTTCCCCCATACACTTAGAATCATATATTCCCTCAACATACATCATATTCTAATAAAAATATAAGTAAAAACATTTATCGATCTCAATAGATCTCAAACAACACAACCCACAAGGATTCAAACAAACTTCATCAATAATTCAAGGGATTTATATTCGAATATAATTAAATTTAATGAATTTTAATCATGATTGGCGGAGAACTAGACCGTCCCTATGTGATCTTACTTACCTCATAGGGATGACCCCTTGACAAAATCCACAAGCAATTCTTTAACGTTCTTGACGAATCTTGAACTTTCTTCCCTTTTCTATTTTCTCCAAGCCCTAGCGTATTTTGGTAAAAGCATAAACTGATCTTATTCTATTTAGATCTTAACTTAATTACCTTAAAAGAAATAAAATAATTGGTTAAGAAAAATACTCAAACACCCTTCAAAAATCCGGTCTATACATTCCTTATTTGAATAACCCAACTTCTAAAGGGAAGGTTTCACTCATACGAACTTGGAGTCGCGTAAACTTGATGGCGCTGGAAAGACTATTCCAAAATCTTTCCTGTCATACCTGGAAGTACACCTAAAGCATCCTAAGCTTGGATTTATTGTCGTTGTATGTTGACTAGAAACTTATTTTTAACTTAACTTTAAAAAATTAGAGATTTAAATTCTTTCAAAAAATCAATATTTCTAATTATTATATCCTCTTAATTATTTCAACTTGAAATATGATACAATATCACAACCTTTGGAACATTCTTCAATGATATTACTCTTACTAGGCTAATGAAGTAACATTTAACATTTAATTCAAACACCTAACAATCAGTGTAATAACAAAAAGCCAACTTATAAATAAATACCAAGAAAAGGATTAGTACCTTAATTTGGAACTTCTCTACATACAAAGTGATATGGATATCTCTTGTTCATATCTTCCTCAGTTTCCCATGTAGATTTCTTTCAAAATTGTTTCCTCCAAGGGATTTTGACTGTTGCTACCTCTTTTGTCCTCAACTTGCAAACATTGAGATCTAAAATTTCAAAGTGTAATATCTTCGTAAGATAAACTATCCTTGATCCCAATATCTTCAGTTTGTATGATCAACGAAGGATCGCCCATGTAATACTCCGAATGTCTAAATCCTAATATAGGGCCTAACATTGGATTCTAAGAGTTGTAACATTGTTTTTACGTCAATTATAAGATACATAATTCATATAGGAAGTTTAAGAATCAAAACATCAAGGCACGTCCATGACGTCCGGAAACTAGTTCACAGGTGCTAGTGTGCCTTAGCCTATTTGACTAAGTTTTTAGAGTCAGAAAACAATAAAATTTAGTGATGAAGTTTCTAACACATACTAGATTTTGTTTATACTTTAAACATTCAGTAAAGACTCCTCAAGGAGGAACCAAGGGCCCTTACAGAGGACCCTTGCAAATTGGCAAAAAGCTGCCATGAGGCAGTGTCCATCCATGGATTGCAGGAGACGCGGCGTTGGTGAATCGACGAGGCGTATATGAAGAATTAGATAATTTTTTGGGAAGTAATTTTGGACAAATTCTTACCAAAACCATGGACTTTCAGCACGGATGCGACACTTCCCGTCGACTGACCTACGGTTCGTCAGTCCGGGTCTCGTAGGTCAGGTCTGTGGTTGACTATTTTGCTTTACTTATTTCATTTAATTAATTAAGGGGTAAATTAATTATTTAGGGGGTTAATGGAGGTCTAATTAAGTTAGATAATGACTTCTATAAAGACCCCAAACCTAATTAGACTAAATCCAACTCTTATAATTCCAAAAATCCAACTGCTCTTCCTTCTTTCTTCTTTCTCTCTCCCAAAGAAACTCCATAGAAGACCAAGAAAAGGATGGTTATATGGATTCAAAGGAACAATGTTTCTCCAAACTTCATAAATTAGTGAGGTGTGGGATTCCTTTCACGTTTGGGATCTCTTCCCCAAAGGATTCCTCCAAGTTGATCTAAAAAGTATTCAAGTGGGTTTTCTTCTATTACGAAATTGATCTTGTGAATTTATTGTTTACGATTCCTTTTTCTTATTATTAGTATATTAACATGTATTATGATTCAACTATAATACTTCTTGATTAATTGACCTACTTTGTAAAAAGATGTTCTTTTCCGGTTAATCCTAGGTTGTGATCTTGATTTGAATTATATAGTATTGATACAATTGGCTTGGTTAATGTGTGAATTACTATTATATTTGTAATCAAGTCAAATTAATAGTAGATTGTGATATATTTAAATCCAATTATTATAGTTCTTGAGTACCTAACATAGGTTGTGAAGTATATCATAAATTTGATCCAAGTCTCTAACCCTAGTCTATGAACTAGTGTGAATTGTTGTGTAGTGATTCAATTGAATTCATTATTGTGTTAATTACCATTGATTAATGATATTACATTAATTTTTTGGTTGAGTTGGATGGTTGATTGTAAGCCATGATGATGACTTGTGATAGAGATTGGGATAATTCTTGTGATTTCAATTTTTTACCTCAATTATGATTTCTTGTGTTTAGTAATGAAGTTTTATTGAAGTATACCTTATGATAGGATTGATTAGGGTTGATATGATGTAAAATTTAAATGTATTTAATTATGTGATTGTGAAAGTATCCTTAAAATCTATTAACTATGATATAATGATGTTAATGTGCTAATCTCACATATGAGATTGTAATTAAAGGTGTTCTCATGATATTCCCATTAAGATATAACTATGACTATATAAGGGGTAGACCCTATGACCTAAACAAAGTTATGGTTATTAATGAAAGACATTTCAAAATGGACTCTAGCTTAGCACCGAGTGAACTAGTAGTGAATATTGTATGTTCAAACATAGGGAAGGTAGAATAATTAATTTACTCGTGAAATTGGAGACTAAAATGAATGTAGAATAAAGAGGGTCCCAAATATATCTCTTAGTTCTTTAACTATGTTTCCCCCATAGGAATAGAAGCTAGTGAATCTACATAGGATCATGTTTTGGTACTTCCTTGGCAAGTAGTCCACCTTCCTTTAGTGTAGGGTTCCAGGACACCGGATTCCACATTGTCTCATTTCGTCTATGTCGGTTAAGGAATGATGTTCCTGAAAGTAAAATGATGTAATATAACTAGTATGACATAAGGTGTTTTATATTGTTTAGGTAGGGATATGGGACTCTACCTATATATTGCACTAGTTATCCTTGAAGGGAGTCTTAGAATAATGTTCCTCTATGAATTCATTCTCATAAATGTAAATGATATACATATGTTGATCTTACAAGTTAATGACACTATGTGATGTTGGTTTCACTTATGAACATATGGTTGGTCTCTATTGTTAAAGTATGATGAGGTTTACTCTTAATGATGTAGTATGTGGAGTGGGCATTGTTTATAGTTCTTGTTAGATTTACTTGATTGAGTTAGGTTATGGAGCCTTACTTAGTCATTGCATTAGTGGACTTAATGGGGTTCATGTCAAAGTTTCTTGCTTTTATTATGATGTTTTGAACTCTTATACATGCTTGTTGATATTATAACTTGATGATAGAGTTGTCTTGATTATATACTCAATTATGTAGATATGCATGTTGACTTTACTAGACTTACCATTGTTGGTCTTGTGATGTACAAGGTCTTGACTTAATGATGATGTGCTATTTACTTGTATTGGTTCTTCATTGGCATAATGTTTTTCTAAGTAAATTAGCATGCTTTAATGAAATGTCCCTTTTTAGCATGATTTCTATGTTGTATGTGCATATGAATGGTTACATGATGATATTTGAGTAACTTCATCCATATTCTTTATATCAAATTTAGATCCTTTTGAGTGAACAAATTCTCCAAAGTACAATGATTGGTAAACACTTCACACTTAACACCATAGAGGTAATGTCCCCAATCTTTAGAGCAAACACTACCTATGGAATCTCTAAATCATGTGTTCTATAATTCTTCTCATGCACCTTCAATTGACGTGAGGCACAGGCTAAAATATTCTTACTATGAATCAACACACCACCTAAACAAGAATGTGAAGCATCATAGTAAACGATAATATTTTACCGTCAATCGTAATGCTAGAATGGGTGCGGTGGTCAAGAGAGTCATGAGTTTTAGGAAGCTCTCTTCAAATTTTTGAGTGCATTCAAATGGTATATCCTTCTTGGTCAAATTAATCAAATGAGTAGCGATGGAGGAAAAATTCTTAACAAATCGATGAAAATAGCTACTGAATCTCACGAAACTCCAAACATTCATTACCAAACTAGGTCGAACCCAATTCTTAAACGCCTCAATCTTTTGAGAATGTACCGTTACACCTTTTTTTGAAACAACATGCCCCAAAAACACAACAAATTTTAACAAAAAATTAAACTAAGAAAATTTAGTATACAACTTTTTCTTCCCAAGGACACCCAAAATAGTGTGAATATGGTTGGCATGATCATTTTCACTTTTTGAATAAAACAAGATATCATTAATAAATACTATCATGAATGAGCCAAAAATGGTTTGAACACCCATTCTTCAAAATCATGAACTTTGCAAATGCATCGGTCGACCCAAATGATATAACCAAAAACTCACAATGCCCCTAACAAGTTCTAAATGTCATCTCAGGTACATCCTAAGGATTAATTTTCAATTGATGGAAACTAGGTCTTACATCGATCATAGAGAAAACTGCTTCCCCTTGCAATTGTCCAAAGAGAGCATCTATTCAAGGCAAGAGATACTTGTTTCAAATAATGACTTTATTTAATTGCTCGTAATTTATACACATTCTCATTTTACCATCCTTCTTCTTAACAAAAAAATGGAGGCCAATCGGGAAGCACTAGGGCGCATAAATCTCTTATCAAGAAGCTCTTGGGTCTGATCCATAAGCTCTCCAAATTCTGCCGGAGCAAGAAGATGTGGCGGAATGGAAATAGGGAGCATACCACTCTGTAAGTCACTGCAAATATCTATATCTCTCTACGTAAGCATGCAGACAAGTCATTGGGAAACACTTCACTAAATATGGACACCATAAGAATAGTGTCAATAGATAGAGCATCAATCTCAACATCACTAATATGAACCGAATAAGCCAATCACCCTTGCTCTAGTAATTTACTAGCCTGAATGGGGGATATAATATTAACTTGCTTAGGCTTGTACACCCCTTCCAACTCTAACATTTCCCTTCCTGGAATTTCTAGAGTAACAAACTTATATTACAATTAAGTTCATCATAATCGGGGAACAACCAAGTCATGCCTAAGACTATGTCAAAGTCAATTATATACAAAACCTCCAAATTAGTCCAAGTTTGATATCCCATAAACAAAATAGGATAAGCACGATAGACATGGGTAACTATGATTGACTTTCCAACTGGGTTGGAAACATGAATGGGGGCATCAAATACATCACAAATCATATCATATATTGAAGAAAATATCTCGGAAACATAATAATAAGTAGAACCCAGATACAAAAAACACATCAGCAATCTGGTCATAGACAACATTAGTACATGTGATCACTGCGTCAGACGCCTCTCCCTCATTCTTGTTCGGAAAAGCATAACATTGAGCTCTATCATCTTAACAAGCCCCTTCCCTTCCTGCTTGTGCATTACAATGACCTCCACCACCATTTCCTCTACCTCCATTGTCACGATGGGGGACCACCCCCTAGAAGTAACATGGCGTAATTGACCTCTCGTAAGTCTTGTACAAACTTATATACATCATTCATCTCATTTTCATAGGAAATTTAGCGGAAAATTTAAGACTTTTCATACTACATTATATGCTAGAATCATTACTTCATATTAACATAATATAGGTCAGAATACATAGTTAGACTCTAAATCTTTTTTGTAATCTTAGACTCAACATCAATAGAGTAGAATATGGACACGACCCTTATAAACATTTAATAATAAATAAGCTATTACATTAACTTTATATAAGAACTTTGACATAGGAAATCATTAAATCTTAAGGACCCCTTTCTTGAGCTTGGAAAACATCTATCAAGCCCTTAACTTTATGAGACATCATTTAAGCATCCTTATTCACACTTTGACTAAAAATATGAAAAATAATAGTATTTATACAAGAATGCACTAAGTATGATGACCATGCAAAAAATGCATTCAAAGTGGACATTTAGTTAGATACCATGCAACATGTCTTTGAAAGAATCTTCATAAACTTTGACACAAGTACACAATATCATTCATATGCTTTATGAAGGCATAGAGACTACTCATGTAAACACACCAAGTCACAATCATTGCGTTTAAAGAAAATCAATCATATTCATGTCATTACCTTCCTTTACCTTAATTCATTAGCCCTCAAGTAACAATTGGTGCAATGCATGAATAGAGTCCCATTCCACCATCTACACTCAATTATCACTTTAAGGTCATAAAGGTGAACATTCATACCACCTTCATTAACTAAAACATACACAATCATGAAACATAGCATATCATAAGATACATATATCATACATGACTCAACATGCTTTATAGATGACATAAGAGACTTATTCCAAGACAACATACAAGTCAAGACTTCCAACATCATCATAGAAACGCAATAGTCAACATATACATGCAACTTCATTTCATTAAACATCACAAAACCTTACTCATCCTAATCTAAACTTACTAGTGCAATGTACATGTGAATCCCCATAACCTCACACATACTAAGTACAGTCACAAAAAGAACCAAAAGCATACCATTTACTTCATACATCAACATAACCACTTTATCCAACTATATGCATATCAAGTAAGACCTTCATCATATTGAAATTAACACCAACATCATACATATAAGTTAATAACTCATCATATAGTCAATAAGACAAACATTATGCATCTAAAGTAAGACCTCATCATACAGACACAGTAGTACTCATACTATATATGGATATTAATATACAAGCAGGTCAATATCATAATGTCATGCATAAGAAACATATACATACACATATCCATATAGTACACCTTCCTAGAAATCCCTTCGAGAGCTATTGTGCAATGCATAGGTAAAGTAACATACCCTCACCCACACTAAGCTTTTTCCCTTAAGTTATCCTAGTTAGGTTTCATTACTTCACTTCCATTTTCAATTTTAGTTTAGGGAAATCCTAGCCTTAACCGACAATAAAACCATGTTAGTTAAACATGAAATTTGGTATTGTGGAGCCCCACACCGAAAGGAGATGCTCTACTTGCAAAGGTAGAACATTAACAACATGCTAGCATCTAGGTTTATTCACTTGCTAGGTCCTATGGGGAAACATAGTTAAGGAACTAGGATACGTATATAGAAACCCTCTTTATGCCCTTAGGCATTATACTTTCCACCTAGGTGAATCTCCCTCCAAGGGGAGTCAACACCTCATGTGAAACCTTAGGGTTAATCTCCCTCCAAGGCATTCAACACCTCATGTGAATCCATAGGTGAATCTTTCTCCATGGTGAGTCAACACCTCTCATTGTCAAGTTCACTCAGTGCTAGCTAACTTCCCTTTTAAGAAAAGTTGTTAATAGTATTATTTTTATAAACTAGGCTTTAGGAGATTTTTGCAATCAGATGCTTAACTCATAGGTTATAGATGAGAAGTATCCTTTCATTAAACTATCTCATGGGAGATTATCCTTTCACATGGACATAAAATATTCAAGCATTGTCTAATTTATAGTACAATTGAGCAAACCTTTCAAAGGTATCTACTTACTAGGTTATAATACATATTTCATTATGCATTCATTCATGTGTGTACACATATTTATACATGAGGAAAACTTTCGCACACTATATTGAGACACTACACATATGCATGCTTCAATATATCATATACTTAACATTAGCATATACTTTCATTTTCATATGTTAATCATGCATTCATATTCATGTACATAGAATATTACCCTATGAAATATTCTATCAAGGTAGGGATGTTCAATGTATAGGCAAAGTCTTATACTCTTACCTATAATAGTTCACCTATCAAGTCATCCAAGTTAAGATACATTTTTATACTTTCACGGACATATACTTTACATGAATAGTAGTAGACAATAGTGCATATTATAACCATCCTCTCATTAGACACTATGAATCCATCTTACTCATATACATGCATGAAGTGTGAGTGTGTGCATATTTGTCAACATGATCAAATTATGGCTATCAACATAGTATTGAGGCAGCCACCCTCCTAACATCACAATGCACATTCATACATAGACCACCACACCACATTATAGCATAGGAGACAAGGCATATTCATCATTTACATCTAGGACTCATAATCGTTCTTAAAACAATATGTAGATATATGGATTCATAGGTAGGGTTCATTCATCAATAGAACTTCATCAATGTCACACGTATAGACCCTCCTAATCATAGTATGATCATTTATATTTAGGAGACATCATCAATATACCTAAAGCATGATACTAGTAAAGGAGACTAGATGTATGCATTGCATTGTGTAATCATCATAACCACACATTAATAACTCATCAACTTGTCTTAAAGGACATAATCAACACATATAGAGATTGAAAAGAAAGCAAACACCCCCACCATAAGTGGACCATACCACACAATGTTATTCAAGGCGAATTCAGTTCCAATTCAATAGAAAGTAGAGGGAAAAGGGCAATCTTACGAATTTTCAATGTTTTGATCATCATTGAACAATTACCAATAATTGACCATCAACTCGTATAGAAAAACGTGCTATAAGCAATCAGAATTTTAGAATCATAATTCAATCAATATAGAATCAAGATCACAATGCCCAGATTATAGGCTAAAATGAGAAATTATGAGGGTCATGGATTCTTCATGAAATTGATTTGAAATCCTCATTAAAAAGTACGAAATCATAAATTCATCATAAATATACTTTTGAAATCAATTTGAGAATGAACCCATGGATAGATTGAACGACGGACAATTTGATCATGAGATATTTTTTGAAAAGTTTGGAAAGAACTACTTAGATGAATGGATAACTATGGATGAAGGACTACCATACCTCATTAGATGAAAAAGCCACGAAAACTTGATGAAGAATCCATGGAAATCCTATCTCTAACCCATCCTTGAGCTTCAAATCCAATGGAGGTTTCTAGAAGGATTTGTTTTGAGAGGGAAAATCTAATTTGAAGAATAAAGTCTAATTGGGTTTTTCATACTTTTAACTAACTTAATAATCTCAAAAATTGATAGAATAACTTATTAGGGTCGATTTATAACGTGGAGTAAATTTCCCATTGACCCCTTTAACGATCAGCGAGTTGCAGGTAGAACCTGCAGGTTCAGTCGATGTGCATGGCAACACACCGTAGATAGAACGACGGTGCCGTGCTGAAAATCCCTCAACAGTGACAAAGACTCCATTTTGGGGGGCAGTTTCTAGTAAGTCTTTGGGTCCTCTTCAAGGACCTTTTGAGTGGTCCTTGGGAGTTTTTTTTGGACGTTTCGAACCTAATTACGATCATATACATGTTAAGGTTCTTCCCTATCAATTTGAGCATAAAAAAACAGTAAAATGTACCAAGGAACACTAGAACACACTAGCACGCCTAAGGTCTACTTTCGAACGTCGCCAACGTTCTTCGACGTTTGACCTCCAAATCACATCAAATCAAGTATACACACTATAAAGCACTTAATGAACATATTATTTACCTTTTTAGGAAAATGTGAGGCTCTAGTAACCTTACATAGTTGTAAGAGACCTTACATGCATAGCCTCAATGATTACCTCTTTGCCAACGTTGAGGACGTCCTCTACAATCTATCCTCATATGCCCCGGTTCTCCATAATTATAGCAGTTATGATCCAAATATTGTGTGATGCCCATCGAAGGCACGACTCATTGGTTGTCCTAAAAATTATAAGATGTAGTTTCTTAGTAGTTACCTTTAGAGGCAGACATAGGGGACTGAATTGACTTGGCTGGCAGTGTTGGTCTATTAGATCCTCTAGAATATGTTCCCTGAAAAATTAGTGGAATTCTTGGTCTCTTAGCCAACGCCTTAGCGTGACCGTCTCGTTTCACCCCTTGTACTTTCTGAACCAAGTTTGTCGCCTCATTAAATCTTCTTCCTCTAGAAGACATATGAACAAACAACACTTGTAACTCACAGTTTAATCCTCGAATAAATAACTGGATTCTCTCCTCCTCAGCAGTTCAAAACTACGTAACACACTTGTATAAATCATCGAACTTGGACTCACAAGCTACCACAGACATACCAAAAAGCTCTAAGGCCATAAACTTATGCTTATTGTCATCCCTCAAGGTTCTAGGTACGTACTTTTGTATAAACAAAACATGACATTAAGTCCAAGTAAGTGGAGGTAAAGTAGAACATATGCACTCCATATAAGCTCTCTACTATTTCTTGTCCACCTTGAGTTCGAAGGACACAAACTTAACCCAATGTTTGTGAATACTAACCAATATACACATACTCGCATAATAGTTCAAGATAAACTCATAAGCATCTTTAGTTTTAGCACCCAAAAAAATTGGAGGCTTAAGATTCAAAATTTCAGTCAACATCTTGGGCTCATTACGGGTCATAACGGGACCCAACAAAGGCTGAAAAAAAGCATCCCAAACTACTTTTCCACCCGTCTTGGGCACAGTGTTATCAATAGGAGGATTAGCTTGTACTTCAGTTTGTGGAAGAACTCCTTGACCAGCCTACCCTTTTAACAAAGATGTATATTGTTGAGCTAACACCGGATCGATGGGGAGAAAAATTGTAGTCTCTACCGGTATCTCTTCCTCTAGTCCATTTTCCTCAATGTCTCAAACCTCAATATCCTCATCTATCTCATTATTATGGACTGGTGGAACCTCATTTTTGGGAACATTGTCAACTAGTACCTCATTCTCAAGCCTCTTCCATTTTCTCTTTCTCTTCTACTGCCTCGGTCGCGACCTCGTGCTGCAGGATTCTCACTTGGATCATTGAGAGGAGTTGCTGTAAGAACAACGTCAAACTTTGTATTAACCATCTACTGAGAGAAGTGTCAAGGAGCTTAGATATTTATTTGTATCACCTACAGAACAATTAGACCCACGTTATAGCACGAAAGGGGACAAGAGAAAAATGTAGAGATTTCATTAAGTCATATAGCCTCTCGAAGAAATGTAAATGAGTCCCCATACTGTTCCACAAGACTTTGTTGGACTCGTTTCATTACATCGAGATAAATGAACCATGGATTTGATTACAACTTTGTCACGATCCATACCATCGTGATTGATACCCACACTAACCCTCCGATAGAAGAACCACTACTACAACCCAAATCAAGAAATTTACAAAAACTAAGACAATTAAGTTATGGAAGCAAGTTAATAACTAAAGAAGGCGGAAATTAGAACCTAGAATCTTAAATTCAATGTACCAAAACATCTAACAAGATTCATAAATCTAACAAGTAGGGATACATCTCCATACTAGTGAACTACTCTACTATTTAAAACAAATGTCTTTGTTAGAAAATAGTGGACATGGAAGAAAGAGAACCCCATGGATACTCAAAAGAATTGACTCACGCTTGAGGTCTGTCAATAGTCGCGTGAAGATGCGCTATACTAAATAATACTAAGAAGATGTGCAATATAAGTAGAGAACCATAGGATCATGCGGCTATCACACTATTGTAATACAAACAAGTCAAACAACATTTTATCACATGTAAATATATCATAATATATAACATTATCATCATGAGGAATTAACAACACATTTCACATTTATCATCACATCATTGGTCCTCCCACGGAACCAAAACCCAAACAATTAGCTTGTAGAAACGTGGCAATCTGATCCACTACTTATGCTGGAACATTGAAATATGATCTAATATTATGACGGAACATGGAAATCTGATCTTAAGATACATTGGAACGTGGAAATCTAATCAAAGTTAGTTATTCCGGAGCATGGTAATCTAATCCCATTCACACCCTACAATCACAAACACAAGTTTATCATCAAGATGATACATTCAAGTCATGAATTTATGTAAATGTTCATCTATATCATTTAAAACAAGTGTGATCTGTATTGCCACATTCATACATATACATGTATCCTAATGAAGAGATAACAAGCATACATCACACAAAAATAGAATCACAACCATCACCTTCGTTGAAACAATCTTGAACCCTTAGAATTTTGATCCTTCCCTTTAAAAATTCATTCCTCTTGTTCTTGGTCTACAATAATAAATATAATACAAGAACCAATTAACAATTACTAATTACTCAGATTATAAACAATTCTATGAACCCTAGATCAAACCCATGATCCCAACTATCCAAATTAGGGTTGCTTCATCATAGAATCAATTAAAAAACCTTTCCCCTTTATTATTAACCCATTATATTATGTTTTAAAAATTGAAAAATGTATTCAAAAAGTGAAAAACCAAACCTTAAGCATCAAGAATTATGAAAAACAAGCAGAAATCTCCTAGGAGTTATTCCTTAACTCTAAAAGTTTAAAAGTTCCAAATATGGTTGTTTAGGTTTTTTTTTAATAAAATTGATTCGTGTCTGGAATACCTCCTCGACCCTCATCCTACAATAGCAGTGGCGCCAGAGTGACTCAACCACCCACCAAAGCGGCACTTTTGAACCAATGATCTCTTAATATATTATCTTTGATTGTAAGTTTCATCACACCCACCACAATGCCACATATCCCACTATAGTGGCCCTCCTAGAGCTGCAAAACCTGGCGCCAGGGAGGGATTTTTGAACTAGTGAGCAAATTAAAAAATTTTTGAATACCCATTTCAGAACACACCTCTAACTCATGACGATCATAACATACCGTTCATGCTTAGTTCGATGGGCGTTTACTTACCCAAATTCAATTTTGTAGAGTTCTACAATTTGTTAATGATTTTTTTAACTAACCATACATTCAAAATCATAAATAATCCACCCAATTGCTACCATATTTCCATACACTTTTGTGACTCTAATATCCTGCAAATCATGACAAGGATTGAAAAAATCTTAATACTATGAAAAAGTTTTTTTGGCCCCAATTTTCCCCCGTGGACATTTCCCTAGTGATGGGAATATAGCATTTCATCTCTGATGAGAGAACTACTAATACTAATTAGCTAAACCAAAAACTAGTCATTTAAGGATACAGAGGCAGTTTTAGATGCAGAAATAAGGTCGAGTTCCTATAAACTTCGAAAGTCTAATGAATCATCACTAAAACATTGCAAAAAACACCCCTAAAATCTTAAATGTGCCATAACAATGACAGCCTAATTTAACTGGCTTACCCTTGAGTATGATCCTTCTCACTCTCCTAAATAAGGTCGTTGAGTAGTTGTTTGAAGATTCCATGTACTTATCAAACAAAGATCAAGTGTACTATTAGTACACAACCACAATGTACAAGTTGAATCACACGACCGTTCTAGTAAGTGAAACACGTATAAACAGTCACATCAGAGTAAACACATTTATATCCAATATACACAATATCAAATGTCTTTTTAGGAGTAATGTACCATTCCATATTCGGAATAATGCACATACATGAGAAGTCAACGGTCCTCTCATAGAATCCATACCTAAACAATTAATGAGCCAGATCGTGTCATCCAATCAAAGATAGTGTGTGAGAACATGACACCCGTTCCAATATGTGCGTTGGTACCTGACATTCAATCCCAGAAAGTGTTCCGGAATGTGACACCAGATCCATTCAACATGCCACAATCACAATCACAATGTACATTCTCATAATCATACAACCAAGTGTAGATTCATGGCTTACAACCACTCATTCATACTTATTTGCATTTGGTATAATAAATATTCAAAATTCGCATACACTGATGCATTACACTAAAGAAAATACTAACATACATCACACGAACATGAAATCAAATCACGAACTTGAATTTTTAAAGAAGCTTGATTCTTCCCTTTTTGGATTCTTTCTTCTTGTTTTTGGATCAGCAAACAAGTTATATAATGCAAGGATCAATAAATAAGGCCTAATTTTCACGGATTATAATAAATCGAATAAGACGAAACCAAACCAATAACCTAAGGTTAAGCTATGACATTTTCCCACCATCCAATCTACTCCAAAAACCATCCCTAATGATTAATATCTAAGAATCTATTTTCTATGAAGAAAAATGGATTAGGGGAGTAAGAACCTTAATTTTTGCACCAAAAGTAATGGAAATCTGTCAAGAAATAGCATGGGGTCATGTCCTAGCTCATAAGAATGATGTTTGCAAAATAATGACATTTTGGGGCTAAATCCCGACTTAAGACGCGGCTGGCATGTCGTTGCGGGACAAAGCCCGCCACATAAGCCTATCCCAGGTAGCTTTCATAGAAACAGCGAGTCGAAAGTTCAGTTCCAAACCCCCATTTCACAACACACTTTCTACCCATAACAGTTAGAAACTAATTGTTCACGCTAATGTCAGTTTCAGGAGTTCTACTCACCCGAATTTGATATTGTAATATTGTACGGTTCCGTTATGTCATATATATCTACTCGTATGATAAAAACCCATAATAATGTATCTCATTAATTACCAGATTTTCCTAGACCTCCCTAGTTTAAATATAGAAAGTGAAAATTAAAAATTACGAGTCACAAGAAAAGGAAAAAACACTTTCTTGTTTAGAAGGAAAAAAACAAGAGAAGAAATTGAAACGAAGAAGGTATTAAATAAAAACACATTACATTCCATGATCAACATACTGAAAGATAAATTATAATCAAAGATAAAATGAGCATAATTATTAATATGACAATTATAACTCAATAAGTATCAAATTACGTGATAGAATCTTCATTAAAGCAAGAAAATTCTATTCATTGGATCGAGATGGCCCTTCATCAGAATCAGACAAAGAATGTTCTGTAACTCTTAGAGGAGAAAATTCTCTTCCAATGGTTTTATTAGGAAATTTAAAACCGTGCTCTTTTTTATGCTTACCATTCTTTGAATTTCCTCATCCACAACTTTCAAGGCGTTGCACAATTTTAATTGTCAAAGGAACAGAGGTTTTTAATTTGAGGTTCTTTTCTCGATGCTTGGACTGCTTCCCCATATGTTTTTATCTTTCTAGTGAAACCTCCAATATGTTTAGCTTCCTATTGATTTCATTAGTATTTGCATTTTCATGAGCAATAATGATAGACTCAATGGAAGGTGTCCACATGATTTATGTTTATTGTTCGGAGAGAAAACTATAACAACAACATCAGCACCACATAAATTGGAGAGCTCATTTGACTATTTAAAGACTTCATTGCATCATTTTGAGAATGTTACTTGTAAATTCTTTGATTTGGCATAATCACTATTTTAACTCTTTTACAACAATAAGGTTATCTCATGACTAAGCTTCTGTTTTGAGAATGTAAGAAAATGTGAAATTGTGTTTCTCTTCTAAAGATATATTTATATTGATAAAATCATGATAGAATATGTTGAAAATGAACTCAAATGACAAAAAATTAAAAATATGCATGATGTTTCCATATTTTGTAGATTTGAGAACAAATCATTTCATATTAATTAAATTTCTCTTTTTGGTTTATTGTATTGTTAGTCTACAAGTAACGATGGTAATTACAAATGACATTTTTTATTTAGATTTATGTTATTTGATTATTAAAAAAATGGTTTCATTCTTTGTAACGAATGTTTTAGTAAGTTAATATATAAATTGATGATACTTTTTAGGTAAATATAGTTTTTTATTTTGTTTGTATATTTTCTAAATTTTCTCTTGATCTATTATGCATATTTCGTAATAAAGTAATGGTTAATGAAATCAATCAAATATTATTAACAATATTAAAATACATACCGTCTAACTCATATTCAACAAATAAAAAAATATAAGCACATTTATTTAAAATTTTAAGTTAGTTGTGTGTGTTCTAGTGTGTTGCTAAACTCGTAAAAAATACTTGTCACTTATGAAAAGTTAAACAATATAGCAAATAAATAACAATGCACTTTAACATGTATAGACTACTTTAGAATATTCTCGAGCACTTTATAATTCATTTTAAATTCTTAATATGATACAACAAATTTAGTGTCTCTTTTTTTCATTATCCAAAAATCTGATATTTGAACACTATATGATGCATTACGAAATAATACATAATAACCATCCAAAATAGTATAAATTTCAATTTTTCTATATACTTGAAATCATTTTACTCATACTCATCCATATCTCTATTTCATTATTATTTATTTATTTATTTATGTAGGTTACTAACTTTTTTTATTGATGCTTCTTCTTTTTATCTGTAGATATCTATATGTTGTAAAAAATCTATTGCTTTTATAACATGTTCCTTTCCTTAATAATTTATACATGTAAATGAACTGTACACAGTAAACTTTACCCATCAAAAAATATAAAGAGAGTATTTTACTTGAGCAGTTACCTCCTTAAGAGGACCTTTTAAAAACTTATCACAACCAAGAGAGAGAGTTGTTACTTTAACATTAAATTAGATATTTTTTAGTAGTATTTAACACCGATATGGGGAAGATTTGGAATATCTCAAATTTCCCATAAACCATGTAGCCAGCGTAGGTAAGGATCACACTAACTTTGGGGCGAGTCCTCACTGTCTTTTAACAAACTTTATAGTGGATTCATGAGTTGAATTTTCTATATACCCCTGCATGGTATAGGATAGTTCTAGTTTTATCAGTGAGACGATGTATCATCACGAGGCTTATAATAATGGTTGTCCGGTAAAGAGATTCTAACTTGATTTACTAATCACTTTAGGATTTACTATTCTTGCATCCTTATGGTAAGAGCTTAATCATATTTCATCATGATTTATACTATATTTCAGTTGAATTACCTTAAAACATATAGTTCATTTTTTCATCATCAAACTATATTACATACTCGTGCTTTCAATGAATTGATATATTATCTCAACACAAACCGTCATAATTGGCACCCACACTAACCCTCTGATGGGAGAACCATTAATACTAATCAACTAACCAAAAAACTAATCCTTTAAGTATACAGAAGCAGGTTTAAATGCACAAATAAAGTTTAAATCCCATATACTCTGAAATTTGAACGAACCATCACTAAAACATTGAGGAAAACACCCTTAGAATATGAAAGTTAATGTGCAAAAAAACATCTGAAGTTCAACAAGTCTAAGAAAAATGGGTACAACACAAACTAAACATACGAGTAAGTCTAACTAGAAAGTCTCAGTCTGAAAAGAGTGGACTTAACATTAAGGACCCAATGCAGCCTAAAGAAATGACTTACCTTTGAATTTGATCTTTCTCACTAATCTCTTAATTGATGTTTGTTGGTAGTTTCCTGAAGATATCATGTACTCAACAAAAAAGATCAAGTGTATTATCATTACACAACAAGAGTGTACTAGTAGGATCACGGGACAGTTTAAATTAGTGAAACTTATATAGGCATTTACATCGTAGTAGACAAGCAGATACCAAACATGTTAAATATTAGTTATCTTTTTAAAAGCAGTGTATCATTCGACATTTTGAATAATACACATATATTACATATCAATTGTCCTCTTATAGAACACATACGCAGAATATTAGTGTGTCGAATCGTGACACCTGATCCAATTTAGTGTGTCAGAATGTGACACTTGTTCAAATATGTATGTTGGTATGTGAAATCAAATCCCTGTTAGTGTGTCAAAACGTAAAACCTGATATATTCAACATGTCACAATTACAATCACAATGTACATTCTCATAACCATACAATCAAGTGTTGATTCATGGATTATAGTCATTTATTCATACTCATTTGAATTAGATGTTATCATGAGTACAAAATTCGCATGCACACATGCATTACAATGATTCAAATACTAACATACATAACAAAAACATTAAATTAATCCATTACTTACCTCAAAACCAGGTTTGAATCCTCCTAAGAAAGTTGATACTTCCCTTTCCGAATTCTTTCGTCTTGTTCTAGGTCTACAAACAAGTAATTTAATGAAAAGATCAATAATTAATGTTCTATTTTTCCTAGATTAAATAAGATCCTATAATCCAATAACTAACTTATGATCATGAGGTGCAGCTACGGATTTTTTCCACTATCTAATTCATTCCAAAAACCCTCGCCAATGATTAATATCTAAAAATATAAGTTCTATAGATCGAAAATTTCTATAGCGCTTATGAATTATGTTTCCAGAATAATGACATTTTTGAGATTTAATTCCGAATTGAGTCGCACGTGTCCCACCGTAGCGAAACACAAAACGCCACAACGGGCCCCCCTTGGCGACTTGAACACAAATAGGGAGTCAAAATTTCAGTTCCAAACCCCAATTTCACAGCACATCTTCAACCCATGACAATCAAAAACTACCCGTTCACGCTAAGATCAGTTTTGGGAGTTTTACTCGCATGAATTTGATATCATAAAGTCGTAATGGTTCCTAAATATCTTAGTTATCTACTCGTGTGATCTAATTCATAATTATATCTCTCCTTTATTACCACATTTCCTTAGACCTCTCTAACTTTGATTTCATCCAAATTTGAACTAGGCTAGGAATTCTCAAGCTACTACCAAAAAATCTTACTGCCCAAAATTTTTCTTCGTTGTCTTTTTTATAATGACCGGAGAAAGTCATTGCATATAATCCCTTTATTTTCCAGTAATTAGAAGGAAGAATTTTAACCAAACCAAAAGGACTCTTACATTAAGACGATTTCTATTGAAAACTCATAAACATATACATTAATAATACAAGAATTTGAAGATTGAAGGATCCTTTAATTTATCTGAATTAAAGTGTTATAATATATTTATCAATTTTCACTTTTGATCAATATATAACACTAGATAGTATATGTAGTGTCCTTTTATTTTCATGCCCTTAGCCTACACCCAGACGTGGCTAGCACTCAAGAAATATTGATGACCGCAAGCAAACCCTTGGACTAGCTTACTTACTCTGATGGAGACTTAAACACAAGAATATAACTCACGCAATAATCTTAAAAGATTATAACTTATCCAAAATGACAATTAATGTCTTAAATGTATACATATAAAATGAGAAAGACTAGAGGACTAATATTGTTTATATATGAAGCCTCTAAAATAAAAAGGAATGTCAGGACAAGACCCCTAATCATCCTAACAATGAAATAATGACAGAAAATGATAAAAAGGAGTCCTCCATAATGCAAGGACGCTCACTAACAAACTAAGAGTTCTTAACTGAATCAACGAGGTACTAGATGCTCATTTTAGTTACATGTGTCTTCATCAATAGATGATGCAAGCATGTCATGACTCGAGCTTACACTCGATACGGGGATGGCATTCGAGAACAATTGTTGGACCCATGTAAGTCCTTGGTATAGCTTACTTACTCAATAGATGACTTAACTAACAAGCTAATCTCAAAACATAACTTTAAGGAGATATAACTTAGGCAAAATGGTTACTTAAGTATTTAAGCAAAATCTGAATGATACTGTAAAGAAAATTAAACAACTAACTATCTATGAAAGCTCTAAAATAAGGAGGGATGTAAGTAAAAAACCCTCAATCATCCTAACAATGAAATAGTTAAAGCAAAGTAAAAAGAATTCTCCGAAATGCAATGAGCCTCACTAATCTGACTGTGAGTGTTCAACTTGATCAATGAAGTGCTACATTGATCCTAGTTACCCTTGTATACATCAGTTGACAATGAAAACCATAATTTATCAGTCATTCATGCGTGAATTTAGCCTTAGAATCATGCTCCCTCAGTTTGTACTTGCATTTTCAGTGTATTTGCATATTTTTGGAACTCAATTCAGTCAGAAACTCAGTTCTAAGTGTTTACTGGTAGGGATTGCATCTTTCTACCTCTATTTAAGCTATTTTAGTCTTCATTCGACGGTGAATGTTCTCAAGGGAAGATAATGTAACACCCCGTATCCAAAACAGACCAAAATCAGCTTTTCAGAAAAATCATAGTTGCAATCGACGATCACCATCTATGGATCACAGTGTGATATACGACTTATACTGTTGGTCAGTACATTGCCACAGTATCCCATCCCAAACTCAGCTCAGAAAAATCAGTTAAATCTAGACCCACAGACAGACCTACGGTCCATAAGTCAGACTATGCTACATAGTCGTTGTCCATGGATGAAGACCCCATTACCTAATCTCTGATAAGAACTATGGATGACCAGTAGAGACCGTTGTTTGATCTACGTTCCATAGGTCTTCTCGTAGGTGAAAGTTAGCATTCAGTCAGTGGGAAAATGTTGTCGGGTCAACTTCAAATGGTTATAACATTTAGCACAAAAAATGAATTAGGTGTCCCATTACCTATGAAATGATAGACAATTGAATTATCTCTCTAAGTCCACCGAGTTTGATAAAATCCAACCTCCGAGGGAAAAGTTATGCCCTTTATAGTGAAGGCCTATTGGGTAAACCCGAACGATGGACCGTCGATTGAACGACGACCCGTCAGTCCAGGTCGACGTTTGTCACGACCCAAACCGGGCCGCAACTGGCACCCACACTTACCCTCCTATGTGAGCGAACCAACCAATCTAAACCTTAAACATTTCAATATAATATCAACAAAACGTAATGTGGAAGACTTAAACTCATTAATAAAATCAATAACTATTATTATCCCCAAAATCTGGAAGTCATCATCACAAGAACATCTACTTCAAATTACTAAATCTAAGAGTTTCTAAGAAGCTAAAAAAATACATAAAAGCTAGTCCATGCCGGAACTTCAAGGCATCAAGACATGAAGAGGAAGATCCAGTCCAAGCTAGAAGCATTAGCTCACCCTGATATCCGGAGTAATGAAGACTGGCTAGAGTTAATGTTGAGTCGAAGATGACGGCACGTTTGCTGCACTCCACAAATAAACAAGAAGAAAACGTAAAAGTAGGGGTCAGTACAAAACACGGGTACTGAGTAGATATCATCGGCCAACTCAAAATAGAAATCAATATATACCAAGTAATATCATAAAATCAACTATGATACACAACATGTAGCAACAGCAAGTACTATATCATTAACAATTACCGTCAAGTTCACACATGAGGACTCAAGCCTCCATACCATACTCATTTGGGAATTAGATTCATTAGATTGAGTATATTAACATCTTTCAAGATTCATTATCTTTATTCCTCTTGTGTCAGTACGTGACACTCCGCTCCCTCATATTCATTAATCCTCTTGTGTCGGTACGTGATGCTCCGATCCCCTACTACTATGTGTCGGAACGTGACACTCCGATCCCCTAAATCTACGTGCCGGTTCGTGACACCCGATCCCCTAAATCTATGTGTCGGTTCGTGACACCTGATCCCCTAAATCTACGTGTCAGTTCGTGACACCCGATCCCCTAATTCTACGTGTCGGTTCGTGACAACCGATCCCCTAATTCTACGTGTCGGTTCGTGACACCCGATCCCCTAATCTCATTCTATCAATTCATCAAGCCTTCTCCCTTACCAAGGCATCATCAATAAAAAAAGATTAGGTTTTTATCAAGATTTGGGATTCAATAACTTCATCATGTTTAATATAATCACAATTATATAATCACGTTCATGCAAGCATACAATTAAGCACATAGCAGAGTTTACAATACTATCAATACATATAATTCTCTATTAAGAGTTTACTACGAATAGCATGAAAACCATAACCTACCTCCACCGAAGATTAGTGATCAAGCAAGCAATTTCCCAAGCTTTGTTTCTCTTCGTTTCTCCTCTTTCTCGTTCAACTTTCTCTCTCTTTCTCTTGTTATTTCTATTTTCTTTATTCAAACCCTCTTTCTTTTACCCTAATTAGTATATAATTAAGAATAAAAGATGGCAATAATAACCCACTAATTAACTTAAGGTTACCTCTTTTAACCCCCAAGTAATTAGACTTATTAACATTAAACCACTAACTTTATAATTAAAGTAGGAATAGTCAAATACGTCCCTTAAAACGTATAAAGAAATCCGACCCAGACTGGGATTACGCAGCCTGCGACGGCCCGTCATGCCTGCGACGGTCTGTCCTGCTGCTCCGTCACAGACTTCAGAGTCTGTGACGGTCCGTCACACTTGTGACGGTCCATCACACCTGTAACGGTCCGTCACACTTGTGACGGTCCATCACACCTGTAACGGTCCGTCCTGCCATTCCGTTACGAAGTTCAGAGAGTTGATTTCAGTACTCAATTTTCAGATTTTCTAAGTGTTTTGAAACGAGACCTTGCGACGGTCCATCGTGCCCATGACGGTCCGTCGTGGGGTCCGTCGCCTCAGCCTGTTTTTCCAGAAATAAAATTTGCTGCTCAAAACGACTAAACAGGTCGTTACAATAGATACAAATTTACCCATCGTTCGTCCCCGAACGATCAAGAAGAAGGAAAACAAGGGCGAAAAGGAGTACCTGAATCTATAAACAGGTGTGGGTATCTTTCTCGCATATAGGCCTCCTTCTCCCAAGTTGCTTCCTCAACCGGCCGATTCTTCCATTGCACCTTGATGGATGCAATCTCCCTTGACCTCAACTTGCGAACTTCTCTATCTAAAATAGCAACAGGCTCCTCCTCATAAGACAAATTTTCGTCAAGCAAAACTTAATCCCAACAGATAATGTAGTTTCCATTCCCATGGTATCTTTTCAAGACACATGAAATACCTGATGCACTCCGGATAGCCCTGGAGGCAAGGCTAACTCATAAGCCACCTCCCCTATGCGCTTCAGAACCTCGAAGGGACCAATATACCTTGGGCTTAGTTTACCCCTTTTTACAAACCGCATCACCCCTTTCATTGGTGAAACCTTCAACAAGACTTGTTCACCCTCCATGAACTCCAAGTCTCTAACCTTTCGATCTGCATACTCTTTGTGTCTACTTTGAGCCGCTAACAACTTTTCTTGAATAGATTTCACTTTATCTAACGATTTCCTCAGAAGGTCAGTACCCCAAGGTCTAACTTCAAATGCATCAAACCACCCAATGGGAGACCTACATCTTCTCCCATAGAGTGCCTCAAATGGGGCCATTTCAATGCTTGAGTGATAGCTATTGTTGTAGGAGAACTCTGCTAAGGGTAAGAAGTTATCCCAATGACCACCAAATTCTATCACACATGCACGAAGCATATCCTCTAACACTTGAATCGTTCGCTCAGACTGACCATCAGTCTGAGGATGGAACGCGGTACTAAGGTCCAACCTAGTACCTAATTCCGCATGCAATGTTTTCCGAAACTTGGAAGTAAACTGCGTATCTCTATTTGATATGATGGAGAGTGGAACCCCATGCAACCGAACAATTTCTGAGACATAGATTTTGGCTAACTTCTCTGCATTGTAAGTCACCTTGACCGGAATGAAATGAGCAGACTTAGTTAGCCTATCAACAATCACCCAAATAGAGTCATACTTACTCATTGTCTTTGGAAGACCAACCACGAAATCCATTGCAATCCTTTCCCACTTTCATTCAGGAATGGGCATTCTCTGAAGTGTTCCTCCGGGCCTTTGGTGTTCATACTTTACTTGTTGACAGTTTGAACATTTGGCAATAAAATTCACAATATCACGCTTCATTCTACTCCACCAAAAGTGTTGCCTTAGGTCACGGTACATCTTGGTTGCACCAGGATGTATAGAATACCTTGAACTATGAGCCTCTGTCAGAATAGTGTTGATCAAATCGTCAACTCGGGGTACACATACCCTTCCCTTGATCCTTAAAACACCTTCCTCATCGATTTGTGCTTCCTTAGCCTCTCCTCGCAACACTTTATCTCGGATCCGGATCAATTTCTCATCATTAAACTGCTTTCCCTTAATCTTGTCAAGAAAAGAAGATCTTGCCTACACACAAGCCAACAATCCTCCCTTCTCATTTACTTCTAACCTCATAAGATCGTTAGCCAGAATCTGAACTTCTCTAGCCAATGGGCGTCTAGAAACTTGCAAGTGAGCTAGACTTCCCATGCTTCCCGCCTTTCTACTTAAAGCATCCGCTACAACATTCGCCTTCCCCGGATGATACAAAATAGTGATGTCGTAGTCCTTCAGTAGTTCCATCCATCTCCTCTGTCTCAAGTTCAAATCTTTCTGAGTAAAGACATAATGTAGGCTACGATGATCCGTATAGACCTCACACTTAACCCCATATAAATAGTGTCTCCATTGCTTTAATGCAAACACTACCGCGGCCAATTCCAAATCATGAGTTGGATAGTTACGTTCATGCACTTTTAATTGTCTTAAAGCATAAGCAATCACATTCTTCTCTTACATTAGCACTGCACCCAAACCCGAATAGGATGCATCACAATAGACAATGAAATTCTTACCTTCCACTGGCAAGGTGAGAATTGGTGCAGTAGTCAACAGAGTCTTGAGCTTCTGAAAGCTTTCCTCACACTCATCTGACCATACAAATGGAACATTTTGCTTAGTCAAGTTCGTCAGTTGGGAAGCAATAGAAGAGAATCCCTTGACAAATCGGCGGTAGTAGCTAGCTAACCCAACAAAGCTCCTTATTTCTGACACATTAGTAGGTCTTACCCAATTCTTCACTGTCACAATCTTAGAAGGATCCACCATCACTCCATCCTTAGAAACCACGTGCCCCAAGAAGGACACTGCATCTAGCCAAAACTCACACTTAGAGAACTTGGCATAAAGCTTTTTCTCCCTCAACATTTCCAATACCATTCTCAAATGCTCCTCATGTTCCTCCTTACTTTTAGAGTATATCAGTATATCATCAATAAATACGATCACAAAGAGATCCAAATATGGCTTAAAAATTCCGTTCATCAAACTCATGAACGCAGCAGGGACATTCGTAAGACCAAAAAACATCACTACAAATTCGTAATGCCCATACCTGGTTCTAAAAGCAATCTTTGGCACATCCGTTGCCCGTATTTTCAATTGATGATAACCGGATCTCAAGTCAATCTTAGAGAAGACACAAGCACCTTGTAACTGATCGAACAAGTCATCAATGCGAGGAAGAGGATACTTGTTCTTTATAGTTACCTTTTTCAATTGTTGGTAGTCTATGCACATCCGAAAACTCCCATCCTTTTTCTTTACAAACAAAACCAGAGCACCCCAAGGAGATGCACTTGGTCTAATGAAGCCTTTTGCTCAACAACTCTTGAAGTTGGACTTTTAACTCTCTTAACTCCGCAGGAGTCATTCTATAAGGGGGTATAGAAATTAGGCGAGTACCCGGTTCAAGATCAATGCAGAAGTCAATATCTCTATCCGGTGGCATGCCAGGAAGGTCTGCGGGAAACACATCTAAAAACTCACGAACTATCGAGACCGACTCAATTGAAGGTATAACCGGATCTCAAGTCAATCTTAGAGAAGACACAAGCACCTTGTAACTGATCGAACAAGTCATCAATGCGAGGAAGAGGATACTTGTTCTTTATGGTTACCTTTTTCAATTGTCGGTAGTCTATGCACATCCGAAAACTCCCATCCTTTTTCTTTACAAACAAAACCGGAGCACCCCAAGGAGATGCACTTGGTCTAATGAAGCCTTTTGCTCAACAACTCTTGAAGTTGGGCTTTTAACTCTCTTAACTCCGCGGGAGTCATTCTATAAGGGGGTATAGAAATTAGGCGAGTACCCGGTTCAAGATCAATGCAGAAGTCAATATCTCTATCCGGTGGCATGCCAGGAAGGTCTGCGGGAAACACATCTAAAAACTCACGAACTATCGAGACCGACTCAATTGAAGGTACTTAGGTAGTATCATCCTTGAGATGTGCCAAGAACGCTAAACAATCCTTACTAACCATTTTCTTAGCACGAAGGAAGGAGATGATACGAACCAGAGTGGAAGTGTAGTCACCCTCCCACACTAACGGATCTTTCCCAGGCTTGGCTAACGTCACCGTTTTAGCATTACAGTCCAAGATCGCAAATTGCAGAGAAAGCCAAGTCATACCCAGAATTACATCAAAATCAACCATTTCTAATATAACCAAATCTACATAAGTGTTGCTCCCCACAAAGTTCACCAAACAAGACCTATATACCTTTTCAACTACCACAGACTCACCCACCGGAGTAGAAACACGAATAGGCATATCAAGTAATTCGCAATGTAAATTTAGACCATTAGCAAATGAGGAAGATACATAAGAAAATATGGATCTAGGATGAAACAATACAGAAGCCATGCAATCACAAACCAGAAGATTACTTGTGATGACAGCATCAGATGTCTCCGCCTCCGATCTCCCAGGGAAAGCATAACAATGGGCCCTTTCGTTTGTTTGTCCGTTGCCCCTACCATGTTGTGATGTAGTTGCTCCAGTTTGCCCATCACCCCGGCCGTTTTGGTGACCACCATTACCTCGACCACCACGTCCTCCAGAATAACGGCATCTACCATGACCACCTCTACCTCTAGCTATTGGGGGTCTATAACTCTGTTTGGGACAATTCCTCCTAATATGTCCAGTCTCCCCACATCCATAACACTCTCTAGAGTCAAGCATAGGTCTCTCAGAGAAGTGTTGACCGGTCTGAGGTGGACCCCCAACTACAGTTTGTAGTGAAGACTGAATGGGTCGAACTGAGTAACCTCCGGAATCCTGTCCTCTAGAGTAAGAACCATTAAACTCACCTCCCTTTCGAAACCTCTTTGATGTCGATGCCATGGTGAATTCATCTGGCTTCACTCCTTCCTTCTCTACCACGAAATCTACCACTTCTTGGAAGGATTTTGCCGTAGCCGCTACCTGTAAGGCTGAAATCCGCAACTCTGACCTCAACCCCTTCACAAAACGACGAATCCGCTCTTGTGGACTGAAACAAAGTTGGGTGGCATATCTGGATAGTGCATGAAACTTAGCCTCATATGCGTTGACCGACATCCTACCTTGCTCTAGGCTCAAGAACTCATCCCTTTTCCTATCCCTCAAAGTCCGGGGGATATACTTCTCCATAAACAAGCTAGAGAATGAGGCCCGAGTCATAGGTGGTGCCTCCGTTGGTTGACACTCAACATGTGACCGCCACCACATTTTGGCATTTCCTTGAAACTGATAACTCACAAACTCAACACCAAACCGTTCTACTATACCCATCTTGTGTAGTAGCTCATGACTGTCAGCTAGAAAATCGTAAGCATCCTCAGATTCAGCACCCTTGAAGACTGGAGGTTTCAATTTCAAGAACTTACTGAAAAGTTCAATCTGATCATTTGTCATTATAGGCCTAGTAGTCAGACGTGGAAATGTGTCTATGTCCAATGAGGCCTCCATACGAGGAGCCATAGTGGTTGCATGTTGTACTTCTGAAACTGGAGGTGTTGGCACAGAAAACACTGGAGGTGCCTAACCTTGATCAGACAACCCACTGAGATAGGCGAGAACCTGATTGATCATCTCTGAGGTAGGTTGGGGTGGCAATCCCTCATTCTGCACTTGTTTAGTTTCCCCATCCTCCCCTTCTCTTATTACTTCCTCAGTCGGTGGAGGAGTCACTGCCCTAGTATCAGATGGGCTAGGCGCTCGTCCTCTTCCCCAGAGGACGTCCTCCCACGACCTCTACCACGGCCCCTTGCCGCTGTTCTTCCTCGAGCCACAGCCCTAGTGGCTGACTCAGTTGTTTCTGGTCTAGCCGGTGTTGGTGTTGGCGTAGTCGTTGCTCTAGTTCTAACCATCTGCGAAAGAGAGTGAAGATGGTCAGATACCAATTCGTATCGCCTAGATACCAATTGGACTCAAGTAGTAGCACGAAAGAAAGAATGAAAGAGTGAAATTTTCCTAAAGTCTTATAGCCTATCAAGGAAAAGTAAAGGCGTCCCCCTACCGTTCCTTAAGACTCTACTAGACCCGTTCTTGTGTGATGAAACCAACGAACCTAATGCTCTGATACCAAGTTTGTCACGACCCAAACCGGGCCGCGACTGGCACCCACACTTACCCTCCTATGTGAGCGAACCAACCAATCTAAACCTTAAACATTTCAATATAATATCAACAGAACGTAATGCGGAAGACTTAAACTCATTAATAAAATCAATAACTATTATTATCCCCAAAATCTGGAAGTCATCATCACAAGAACATCTACTTCAAATTATTAAATCTAAGAGTTTCTAAGAAGCTAAAAAAAATACATAAAAGCTAATCCATGCCGGAACTTCAAGGCATCAATATATGAAGAGGAAGATCCAGTCCAAGCTAGAAGCATTAGCTCACCCTGATATCCGGAGTAATGAAGACTGGCTAGAGTTAATGTTGAGTCGAAGATGATGGCACGTTTGTTGCACTCCACAAAAAAACAAGAAGAAAACGTAAAAGTAGGGGTCAGTACAAAACACGGGTACTGAGTAGATATCATCGGCCAACTAAAAATAGAAATCAATATATACCAAGTAATATCATAAAATCAACTATGATACTCAACATGTAGCAACAGCAAGTATAATATCATTAACAATTACCGTCAAGTTCACACATGAGAACTCAAGCCTCAATACCATACTCATTTGGGAATTAGATTCATTAGATTGAGTATATTAACATCTTTCAAGATTCATTATCTTTATTCCTCTTGTGTCGGTACGTGACACTCCGCTCCTTTATATTCATTAATACTCTTGTGCCGGTACGTGACACTCCGATCCCCTACTACTATGTGTCGGAACGTGACACTCCGATCCCCTAAATCTACGTGTCAGTTCGTGACACCCGATCCCCTAAATCTACGTGTTGGTTCGTGACACCCGATCTCCTAATTCTACGTGTCGGTTCGTGACACCCAATCCCCTAATTCTACGTATCGGTTCGTGACACCCGATCCCCTAATTCTACGTGTCAGTTCGTGACACCCGATCCCCTAATCTCATTCTATCAATTCATCAAGCCTTCTCCCTTACCAAGGCATCATCAATAAAAAGAGATTAGGTTTTTATCAAGATTTGGGATTCAATAACTTCATCATGCGTAATATAATCACAATTATATAATCACGTTCAACTTTCTCTCTCTTTCTCTTGTTCTTTCTATTTTCTTTATTCAAACCCTCTTTCTTTTACTCTAATTAGTATATAATTATGAATAAAAGATGACAATAATAACCCACTAATTAACTAAAGGTTACCTCTTTTAACCCCAAGTAATTAGACTTATTAACATTAACCCACTAACTTTATAATTAAAGCAGGAATAGTCAAATACGTCACTTAAAACGTATAAAGAAATCCGACCCAGACTGGGATTACGCAGCCTGCGACGGGCCGTCGCGCCTGCGACGGGCCTTCCTGCTGCTCCGTCAATACTATCAATACATATCATTCGCTATTAAGAGTTTACTACGAATAGCATGAAAACCATAACCTACCTCCACCGAAGATTAGTGATCAAGCAAGCAATTTCCCAAGCTTTGTTTCTCTTCGTTTCTCCTCTTTCTCGTTCAACTTTCTCTCTCTTTCTCTTGTTCTTTCTACTTTCTTTATTCAAACCCTCTTTCTTTTACCCTAATTAGTATATAATTAAGATTAAACGATGACAATAATAACCCACTAATTAACTTAAGGTTACCTCTTTTAACCCCCAAGTAATTAGACTTATTAACATTAACCCACTAACTTTATAATTAAAGCAGGAATAGTCAAATACGTCCCTTAAAACGTATCAAGAAATCCGACCCAGACTGGGATTACGCAGCCTGCGACGGTCCGTCCTGCTGCTCCGTCACAGACTTCAGAGACTCAATTTCTCTGAAGAGTCTGTGACGGTCCGTCACACCTGTGACGGTCCGTCCTGCCATTCCGTTACGAAGTTCAGACAGTCGATTTCAGTACCCAATTTTCAGATTTTCTAAGTGTTTTGAAACGAGACTCTGCGAGGTCCGTCTTGCCCATGACGGTCCGTCGTGGGGTCCGTCGCCTCAGCCTGTTTTTCCAGAAATAAAATCTGCTGCTCAAAACGACTAAACAGGTCGTTACAATGTTGCTCCGACATCAATTAACATAGGGGTCTTTTGGTCTATTAATACTTTGTTGGAATCCTATAATACGTCGTTTTGACTCTAAATCATTATATTTTAGTCAGTTTAAGCCTAATAAAATAACCAAAACTTACCCAAGTCAAATCATTAATCAAATCTTAGAAAATTAGAAGCAAAAATAAAAGAGAAAAAGGTCAAAAATCCTTTTTCAAGAACGCAATAAGGTTCCATTAGTTCCAGCCCCAAAATCTAAAGATTTCTCCATGGATTTCATCACTAGTTATGTGGAATTTAACTAGTGGGTTCCTTTCACCCATAGGGTCCTTAACTTTCAGACAGATTCTTGATTTCCATATCATGATTAGACCTAGTGTTTCTAAAACTTCAATGGAATATCATGAATTAGCTTGTTATATGTTCCAAATCAGATTATCATGTTATTACTCAGATTATAGCAAGAATCTATGAACCCTAGCTATGTCTCAATTATGAATGCATCGTTATCAGAATTATTGTTGCATTCTCAGTATGCATGTTCAGTTTTGAGCTATCCAATACATACAAAAATTCAATCATAATGTGTTAAACATTTAATTAATTGTGAGTAACATATTAACGAGTTGGACTAAGGTTTAGCTTACACAAATAGTCACATAACAAGTAGCCAAGTGGGTTGTAAGTTTCCTCTGTAGGCATCAGTTAAGTGACTACATCAGCATACATTTATAACTCTGGCAGGGTATATTAGATCCTCTCTATGGGGCATATACATCAGACTCCACATTTAGCTCATGTTGTTTTATTATCTGTTATTAGTAGCTCCCACAGTTAAATCAGACTCTATTGCATTATCCATATTTATAGTTCAGTTAGTATTCAATCTCAACATGTTATAAATTTGGTTATTGGATCCAGTTATCTCAACGTTCAATATATCATGTTCAAAATATTATACTTGTTTTTGTACTTGTTATGTTTTGTTTCAGTTTTACTCTATCATACATGCTCACTACCTATCAAGCACTGACGCATACGTGCACTACATTTTCTCTTGATGTAGGTTTAGGTTCTTAGTGTCCATAAGCACTTAGATCAATTCTCGATCTCTAGTTCAGCAGAATCAGTGGTGAGTCCTCATTCTTAGAGGACAATAGTCATGAGTTTCTTTGCACTATTTTTAGTTCTTTAGGTTCAGTTTTGCTAGACTTAGCTAGGGCCTATTCTAGCATTTTTATTCAGTTAGAGGATAGTTTTAGACATAATTAGTTTTAGCTTAGTATTGTGTTAATATTTTCTTTGTTTTAAACTCATAAGTTTCAAATATCTCAGTTATAGTATATGGGTATTCCCCATCTTTTCATTTTAATTATTATTTAGCTTCCCCATCTTTGTATGCTCATGATCATACCAACAAGGTTAACTTTGGATCTCTTGTGTTCCTAGGTCCCATGTCTGTGTCTCGAGGGTAGATCGGGGCATGATAATATATCAACATGAACATCATACTAGTAGTGACACCATATCTTCAAGGCGAAAACTACAAAAGCCAACTCTAAGTCATAGGTTGAGTAATTCCTCTAATGAATCTTCAACTGTCTAGAGGCATAAGTTATAACCTTGTCATTCTACATTAACATGAAACCCAACCCAACTCTAGATGCATCATAATAAACCATAAAACCTTGAGTTACCTTTGGTAATGTCAAAACCAGAGTATTTGTCACGACCCAGATTCTGGAATCCGAATTGCAACCGGCGTCGTTCACCTCTGAGAGGTCGCAGACAAGCCTCATCTTGCATTCATCACATTTATATGGTTAATTTTAGCGGAAAAATTAAAACTTTTAAACATATGAAATATACATAGACTTCATATAGTAATTTCATGAATTCATTATATACAAAGATCAACATAAATGTAACAACCATCTATTGATGACTGGTCATCCTTCTTTAGATTTATGAAATGTGAATTTTCCTTACATATCATTCTTTGGTGTTAATGAGACTGGCTCACACATTCTAACACCTTCATACGTGAGTATTCTTTTAACATAGTAGCTTAGGTGTAAGTGAGACTTGTCTCACTTCCTTTAACACCCACTTACTTACTTTATACCCCTTTAATTATGTTATAATTCACGTTACTTACTTACTTTAGTGTAGTAGATTAATATCATCGTTTATGGATGATGAGCACTTCATTCAATAAGTTTTATGAGTTCATATGTAATTCTTTCAGAGCATGTTAGGAGTTGTCCCAATGAGTGGCATGACCTTGATTATGGGTTCATTGAATTAGTTTAGAATTTCTTATATTATCATTTGTTACTCTAATTACAAAAGATTGACATATGATTAGTATCGTCCTCAACCTTTGAATATTTAACTACATAACTATTTTTGTTGGCATGTGCCAATTTTACATATATTAATATTTAAATTTAATATGCATGAACCAATTGACATTATTTAACATAATATTATAGCCATTTACATGCATCAGTCTTAGACAATGTATCGTTACCCATTTTATTGGCATACAATAAGTATTGGCATAAACTATTGGGCATAGATTTAATAACCATATTTGTTGGCATAAGCCAATTTTCATGTTCAACATGCTTAAGTATTTAAACATTATACATTAGCCAATCTTTTAGTTATTTAACATAACATTACAGCCAATTCCATACAACTTGTTTGACAATGTAGTGTTAGCCAATTTATTGGCATATGATTAGTATTAGCATGAGCAATTGTCTATAGATTTCATAATTGTTTTGTTGGCATAAGCAAAAATTTCATTCAATCATGCTCCATATGGGATACGTTATTCATTAGCCAATATTTTACTTATTTAGATATAACATTATAGAAAATTCCCATTTAAATTCTGAATAATGTTTTTGTTAGCTATTTTATTGACATAAGTCAAACATTCACTCAAATTATGATTTCACAGAGATCTTTTTAGATAACCTTATAACAAAAATTTAGGCATAACATTTTTTTAAACATCTTGGACAACATCATATTAGAATTTGATGAATATATCATCTTTATACTATCATATTAACAGCAAGTATGCACAACAGACCGTAACATCTTCATAAATAACATTTTCAGACATATCTTTAACATAGTATCATTCTTTTACATAATAACACTTAGCATAAAACAAGTCCAATTAATAGGTTCATTCAATCATTATTTAATCAAAAATCATACACATTATGATCAGACAGCACCACATACCAACATGATGATTTCTAACCTACTCAACATTGAAATCGTAAGAAGGATACTGGGGAAAGGAGTTCGACAACAACGACGGGAAACAACCCTAGTTTTCAAGATCTTTGGATCATTTGAAAGAAAGTTCTTTTGGAGAAAGAAGTCTAGGAGAGAAACCCAAACCTTAAGTACACTTAATCTATAAAGACCACCTTGAATGAAACCTTGAGGAAACCTTGAAATCTCCCTAGAGATATCGACAAATTTTCTGCCTTTTTCTTTCGTTTATAGCTTACTATTTTTGTGTCGCCTTTACTATGAGTTTGAAAGTGATTACAAGTCTTATAAATTGATCTTGACTAATTAACTTAGGTTTTAATAATTTAATTAAATAAATAAATTAACTAATTACTAAAAATCCCATCCTAAGTTGACTAAACATAGTAGAACGTTGACTTGACCCAAAATCTGGAATTTTGGTGTTGACTATGGTTTTGGTCAATTTTTTGACTTTATTTTATTTAATTAAATCCTTAATTCAATTAATATATGGACCTATGGTAAGTACTAAAGTACCCTTAGGTCATTGGAACCATAATCAACCCTTTAGGATCATCCTAGGTTAAGTACTAGGATGTTTCTTTAATTGTACGAGTTAGCATAAGATTTTCAATTTGACCCCTTTAATTTAATTAATTAAATGTTTAATTTAATTAATATAGTTACATTGGTTAATTACTACGGTATCCTTAAGTCGTTATAACCATAACTACTTCTTTGGACCATCCTAGGTTAGGTATAGAGTTGTCTTTTTCTTGTCTTAACCAAAATCTGGAAATCATTTTGTGATTACGGTTTTTACCCTTAAAATTAATTAATTAAGTTGATAAATTAATTAATTTAAGTAGCTGATGGTAATTACTAAAGTGACTTTAAGTCTTTGCGATCTTAACTAACTCTTTGGACTATCCTAGGTAAGGTACTAGGTTGTCCCTTTCTTGTCTTAACCGAAATTTAAAAATTTCCTTTTTATTTTGGAATTTTGCACTTTTAAATTGATTAATTAATTTGATAAATTAACTAATTAGGTAGTTTACGGGAATTAATAAATTACCCCTAAGTTGTTAGGACCATAACTTACCTTTTGGACCATCGTAGGTTACGTAATAGGTTGTCTCTTTAACTAGTGCTAGGTTTGTGTCAACCCGGTTTTGGTCCTAGGTTGTTGGGTGCACTAATGGGTCCTTTTAGGTTAGTCCTAGGTTATTTATCTATATAGGACAGTAAGTTAGGACCTAGATTTGGTTAGATTTTGTCCCCAAATGGAGTGGTTCCTTGTGCACGTTTTCCCCCCTAACTACCCTAACCGAATTCAATTAGGGTGGTCCCCTCTTTTGGCCGCTTCTTCACATGTCCTACATATGTGCTTGCACACATGTTTGCTGTACTTTCCTCACTCTATTATTTATGGTTACTTTAGGAATGTTTACTTATTGTCCCAAGGACCCTCACTATGTCCTTGGGCACTGCGCACTCTACATGATCATTTTAAATAGTTATGTACTTAGGACACTAGGATTGACACTTGGATGCCTACAACATAATATGTTTGCGACTGATGAAATTCTGAATTTTAGCTTAGGGTCTTCATTGCAGGTACATTTCCTAAAAAAACTCATTAATACTTAAATATATATATGGCTAACACCCTTTACGCAAATATTTTCTATATACCCAATATTTTGCTTATTAGGTATTATATAGAAATTGGCTATTACTCGTTAGCCAATTTATAATACTATGCCCAAAACTTTTCAATATTAAGCATTGAAATGTCTATCTATTCCCAATACGCATTCTTAAAGACCTGTTGGGATCTTCACTAGATATAAAATTTTCCAAAATGTTACAGTAGTAGTCAATCTCTTTTTCAAACTTTGAGCTTCAGAGTATTAAAGTTTAACTATGTTCTAAGTCAACTTGGTGAAGAGAGATGAGATAGACAACAAACCTTCTATAGTAGCAAGCCAAACCCAAAAACTCCTTGCGACAGTTGGATAGGTGGGTCTAGGACAACTTTGAATTGGTTCTATCTTTTGGGTATCAACTCTAATCCTATCACCAAAAACTATGTGGCCTAAGAATGCCATAGACTTAAGCCAAACTCACACATGGAGAAATTGGCATACAACTCCTTATCTTTCAAAGCCTGAAGGACTATCCTGAGAAACTAGCATCATCTTCTTCATTTCTTGAATATATTAGGACGTCATCAATGAAAATGATGACAAACATATCTAGAGAAGGTTTGAAGACTCTATTCATAAGATCCATGAATGTGGATTGTGCAATCATCACCCTAAAATGCATGACTAATAATTCATAATGCCCATATATTGTTCTAAAAGTTGTATTCAGAATGTCACATTCCCTAACCTTTAACTGATGGTAGCCAGATCTGAGATCAATTTTCGAGAATCATGTGACAACCTAAAATTGATCGAATATATCATCTATCCTTGGTAAAGAATACTTATTCTTAATGGTAACCTTATTTAGTTGGCGGTAGTCTATACATATCCTAAGAAAACCATCTTTATTTCTTACAAACCAGATCGGAGAGCCCCAAGGTGATACACTTGGTCGAAAACCTTTATCTAACAGATAGTTCAATTGTTCTTTCAACTCTTTTAACTATGTAAGTTTCATTCTATACGGAAGAATAGATCTAGGAAAAGTATATGGAATGATGTCTATGCCGGACTCTATTTATCTCTTAGGAAAGACTTCTAGAAACTCCTTTATTATAGAAACTGACGGAAGTGAATGTACCTCAACACTTGAGTCGTTAAATTAGATTAAGTGATAGATACATCCCTTGAAAACTTTCTCGCCTTAAGGTACGATGGAAACAACCTTTAGGCACTGCTAAACTACTAATCCACTTTATAACTTGCTCATTAGGAATCTGAGACTTGACAACTTGAGTTCTATACTCTATTGATGCATAACAAGCATGACGTCAGTCCATACCTAGAATAACATCATAATCTACCATGTCTAACTCCACTAGGTCAGCCACGGTGCTCTTGTGATTGATAGAAATAGAAAAATCACGATAGACTCTTTCACTATAATAGACTCTCGAATGGGTGTAGAAATATATAAAGGTTCACAAAGTTTCTCTAGAAGAATCTTAAACTTATTTGCAACATAAAGAGTAACGAAAGACAAACTTGCTCCTAGGTCTAGCAAAGCATAAACATCCAAAGTAAAGACTTTGATCATACCAATAATAACATCTGAAGAGTTCTCTTGCTTTTGGTGGCTAGTGATTCCATAGAGTTGGTTTGCCCCTCCGCCAGTGCCAGAAGTGGATCCTCTAGGTGCAGCCTTGTCTGACGGAGCAACCAACGAAGATTGGACTTTGTTGCCCAGATTTTCACTACCCTACCAATTATTAAGGCACGCTCTCTCATGAAGTAACCCTCTTGACCACAGTTAAGGCAACTTGTCTGTACCACACTTAGCACATGCATGTTATGACCGGAGTCTAGACCCCATACGAGACCGGTGTCGTTGACCATTAAGAGGTCGCAAACAAGCCTACATACGTCATCGTTACTTCATCCAAGTTAATTTTAGCGGAAAATTTGAACTTTTTGTTACTTAACATTCATATAAGACATTCTACTTAAACTCATAAGCGTTCACAATCAACCATCTAATATTAAGATCATCAAATGAAAGAAATAGTTCCATAGTGCATTAAGTGTATACTTGCCAAAATGGCACCAATGCAATGTCTGAAATAAGATGAGAAAGAAACGCTAGTGGAACATACTCCACTAACTCAAACCTATATCTAATCTAGAATATAATGGGCAAGCGTCCTCGAAATAATAAGGTCCTACCAAATCTGAATGAATGATCCACGTTCGGATAGCTTGAGCTTAGATTTGTAAGCTCTAACGTCCACCTATGGCTGCACCTACAAATGTAGAGCTCTGTGGGATTAGTACACACTTGTACTAAGTATGGGTATATCCAAGCATACACCAAGGGCATGCATGATTAAAAACAGATCTTTCCTATCAATATGAATTAAGGAAAGTTAAGTCAATGGACTTGCCAATTTCATATTAGGAAAGTCATGCCATGAGAGTAACATGCATTATCATACTTATCATTTTGAAAATAGCACATAACATATTACACATACAATATCACATAGTTAACATCATTCCTTTATATGCCATGAGACCTTGGAATAGTGGACTTTACATTAGGACTTCCCAAGTGAGGGATCAACATATGGGACCTCAACTAGGGAGCCTTCTTAAACAAACACAGAGTCTGCTTCATTCAAACATACGTACTTCATTCATTCTTTCATATACTTGTGCAGCCACTAGTCATACCTAGGATGCAGTTTAAGACTCTCATCGGGTTCGATGTGCAATGACCAAGAATAACCTAGTGTTATTACTTAAGTCTAGCTCACCTCTTGATCATTCTATCCTAACACCCTTGGCATCGTTCATTTCATTATATTCATTCATTGAGGTTGTCCTCATTCTTTCTTTGGGAACTTTAACCTTACCCGACATAGATCATGTGAGCATCATGAAATACAGTGTGTAATCCCCACACAAAAAAGAGGTAGAATTACCGGCCAAAGTGAACCAAAACATGCTAGCGTATATAGGGAATTGAACCCTGCTATATCCCTATATTGTCAATATAGGTTCAAAGACTATGAGATATAAGAAGACTCTTACCCAGTATTTCCGGACAGTCTCATCTCATGAGAATTACGTGAACCTCCGCCCTTTCCGAAAGAAGGCATCACAGCTCATAGCTAGCCTATCGGTGTTTAGTATTCATTACATTCAACTCATACATCATGGAAGCTGGGTTTTAGCATGAGGATATCATAACTCATTAGATGATTTTTCATCTCATCATTAGTATTAAGTATGCATTAACGTCAATAATTTATCTCTTAACTTTCTCACCTATCCAAGAGGTTGTGGGTTCAATCCCCACACTCCATATTTATTTTGTCCTTTATTTTTCTCCTAACTCTCTCATCCATTCAAGAGGTTGTGGGTTCAATCTCCACTCACCACATCTATTATTCCTTGCATTTCTCATAAAATTTTTATGAAATTTTCATTTGATGAGGTTATGGATTCAATACACAATGACCTCATATTTAAGAAAAAAAACATAGCTAATTTTCCTCATCCTTTGTCAAGACTTCAAATTTCCAGCAAACTGGAAATTTGGTCTCTTCCAATCAATTTTCCTCTCAATCTTTTGTTGATTTTTTTTGTAGCTTTCATGTAATGATGTCTTGGGTTCAATCCGTAGTGATCTCAGTTATTTTACATTCATTGTTCATTACATTTTGTATCACTTTGTTTGGCCGAACCCAACCTACCAAATGCTGGAAATTTGTTAACTATTTTTAGCTTCTTTTTATCATCATTCATACGTTAATTTTTAAGGCATTTCGTGGATCATTTGGTGCATCTTTAAGTGTAATCTTTATATGATTATATTCATCCAAGAATTACCATTGAATTCAGCAACATTACACCACTTTTACACCTCATAATTTACACAAACATTCGCACATAAAATTCAACCATAAAAACATATAATTATTAAGGCTTAAAACCGAAAATCATGTCACGGCATACATATACATTTGCACGAAATTTCGGCAGACATACATCATCGTTCATACAATTCCTAAATCATGAACACATTATCACGAAAATCACGATTCATACCTAATCTACCAACAAACATACCAACCTAAGATCAGTGATAGGAGCTAGTGACACGAAACATATAGTGGGGAACTATCCTAGTTTCGGAATAGAATTATCTGAGTCTTAAGGGCCTCTTAGTAAAGGTACCAAGAGTAAGAAAACCCATACCTGATTTTAACGTTGTTCAACACTTGAACTTGCTTCTGATAACTTCTCCAAATTCACGTCCAATCCGGAAACTAACACCTTACCCACTAGCGTATTACGTTTTGCTTAACGTTTTTGGATTGCTTTCTCGTTTGTGTTTTGCGTGCAAGTTCTTCAAGTGTGTAGAAATTTTGTTTTCTTATTTTTATTCTCACGTTTGGCAGCCAGAAAGAAAGTGTGAAATGAGAGAGAGATAGACGTCAAGCAGAGAGAGATAAACGTGAAAGAGGTGAGTGGCTTAGCATTAGGTGAAGTTGTTTAGACTTAGTCAACTAGGACTCTTTCAAACTTTGGAAATATCATTTAATTAGTTTAGTGAAATTACCATAGTTCCCTTACAAAATCATATTATAAACCTCAATTTAATCCACTTAAACGTTGCTTCCGTCGAGGTTCGAACCCGTGATAACCCCATCGCGAAAATAGATTCCTCCGGGTCGACCCGACCCAAAACGCCCCATTAATTAATTAATTAATTAATAATCTGATTTTCTTTTTTCTTAAATAATAATTTAAATATTAATTAATTAATTAAATTAATTCACCAATATAAATAATCAAGTCAAAAATCATTGCTCTCACCTAGGTTCGAAACCAGGTGAAGCAAGATTTTGCTCAATGGGTAATTTGTCCCTTTCTACCCAAAATGCCCCTCTACCTTATCAATTAAATAACTAATTACATATTTAGGGTAATTACGATACTACCCTTATCCTGGAAAAAGACTATTTTACCCCAAGACCGTCTAAGCTTAAGATTTTCCCTTTTTAAGTCCGATAAAGACTCATCCGAGTAAATCTTCATATTCAAGAGCGCTACATGGATGGACCCAACCTTTCCTAGCTCAAATGACTCCCCAAATTAGTTGGCTTAGATGTCGCAAGGGTTTAGAGGTCTTGTTCTACGCGCATCAATCCGTGGGAACCCTATCTAATCGTAGGCATTCTAGACACATTAAGCATTACTTAGCATATCCATTTTTTAGGGTTCTTACACTGCATTAGACCAACTTCCTACTTGTGCCACAATTTCTTGAGAATGTACTGGGCAGGCTTTGAAATTCTGCGAATTCTAGCTATGATGTTCACCTTTGTTTCTGAGTCTAGGAACACTAGTAGATGATGGTGCAGGCCCCTTTTGTTTCTGAAATTGTGTCCAACTAGGATAACCTTCTCAACTTTAATATGTCCATGTCACCTATCAGCATTGCAACTCTGTTCTCTTTACTTGAAGCATAACCAAAGCCAGCGACAAACAAGCTCATTGTGCTCCTCATATCCTTAACCATTTTAGGAGCATAGCGGGACGTCTCGGTGAACTTCAACACATACCCATGCACACGCAAAGAGTCCTCTTTCAGTGTAAGGAACTCTTGCACCTTTGCCTCTTTCAATTCTTGGGAAAACAAACGCCCTAAGAAAGCTTTTTCAAATCAAGCCCAACTCGAACGCGGTGCATCCTCATCTCCGCCCTCCTTCCACTAATCGAATCAATTCCTAGCCACAATCTTCAATTGATATGCAACAAGTTCATATCTTTCAGCATTGATGACATACATCACATCAAAAACCTTCTTTAGCTCCTCAACAAAATTCTTCAAATCCTCAGTAGAGCTCGAACTGATGAAACTGGGAGGATTCATCCTCAGGAATTCACGAATCCTCAAGCTGTCAGGCTCTTCTTGTCGATCTCCTCGTTGTTGCCCGACTTAGTTAGTCATTGATTGTCTTAACGTCCGGATAGCCTCACAACATTTAGCATTAGTGACTTCTCCTTGAGGTTGCACGTTTAGTGCATTATGTACCTCAAGTTCCTCAACATTCCTTCTGCATAGACGACCTCTTGTTTCTCTTCGTGGAGGCATGATGATTTGAAACACGTGCAAGCACGAATTATTGAGAAACATTTTAGAGATAAACTCTAACGCACAAAAAGGAATATGAAAGAAGTGAGAACTTCCTAAATGTTGTACACTCATAATAGATGTGGTGCGCTTCACATCGATGACTAGGACTCTGCAGACAAAACTTTATACTCTCCCTCGGACTCTTGAACTCTGTGCTTTGATAGCAAATTTTTCACACCCCGAGCCTTATCTCAAGAAATGGCTTGAACCCAATAACTATTGTTGTCCTTAAGCGGATCCTTGGTCTGGCTTACTTAGCTTAGAGGAAGACTTAGCTTATATTTATAATCTTGTAAAACAATGCAAACACTTAGTTCGTTAAAGAAAATACAATAACAAACTCAAACTTTAGTTATATATAAAGTAATACACTTTCAGTAGGAGATTCTCTAATCAATAACAACCATTATGAGCCTAAGTGGTGATACAACTTCTTGCCCACGCTGCCAGAATTGTCTTATACTTTTTCTTGGATCCACTAGCTTAACTTACGTGATCATCTAAAAAACAAGAACCGTTAATACCCATGATGACTACATGATTTTCATGGATACTTGAGTTCATATGAAACTAATCTCCACATTGGTGGCTCAATACTACTCCGAAAATATACTTTAGCTCATGCTTTTAAACAACTTATTTTTCTTGGATTGAGAAAATTTCTCAACACTTAGCTTTAAACTCTCTTGGAACCAATGTTCCTTTTTATTGTTCAGAACTATATTGGGTAATGTTAGTTTCCTCTTAACTTAAAATGTGAAAACATTTGTAAACTTTTAGGGAACTTTAGTTCCTTGTAACTTTGGAGAAATGAACGCAACTCTTTATTCTTTGCTTAACTTGAAACTTGAGTCTTAGTCAAGTCTTAGAGAATGCTTAGCTCCCTTATATTTATTTGAAGGAAAGTCTTAAACTTGTTACTCTTTACTTTAAATTGAAACTGAAGCCTTAAAATGAAGTGTATTACCTGAAGCCTGCGCCAGGTCCCAAGTGACTCAGGCCAATTTCTGGCGTAATGCAGGCGCGACGCACTGGCTTTGATCAGGTGCGTCTGACAAATTTTTAAACTCGTTTTTCATCTCTAGACCTTCCTAATTATTTCACTAAACAATTGGGACTATTGGAACCCTCAATACACAATGGATTCAACTCGAAAATAACCCGGAGAAACAAGAATCAAACATCAATAGGCATCCAACAATTCAGTCAACGAGAATTCAACATTTTTCTTTAAGCACTTCTACTTTTAACATGTAAACAACTTATAAATCGCAGAATTGGAACAAATTGTCGTGTAGGTGAATAAACCCTATACAAAAGATCTAACATACATCGATAGGGATCATCCCGGACGAATTCTCGAAGTTCTTGACGTTATTGCTGAATTCTTGATTTTTCTCTCTTCTACAAGCCCTAAGCGTGAATTTATTTTTCAAAACTTACTTAAGGCTTATTTTTACCCCTAATAAACCCCTAAAATGAATCAGGAAAAATAAGAGTTGAAAAGACTAGTTTGCCCTTCCTTAAAATCGAAATAGGACATTCCTCATTTCAATAGCCCAACTTCCGATAGGCTTATCTCCCTCATACAATATCAGAAATACACAATCGTGGCTGCATTGAAAAGATCTCTCCAAGGCTTTCCAACTATATCAGGAATTACCTCTAAATCATCTTGAGCTAGAAGTTACGACCGTTTGAAAAGGATCAAAACTCACTTCTTAAACTTAGAAATATTTTCCAGATTCTCCCCTTTCTTTCCAAAGGTGATTATTTTAGTTTCTTAGCTATTTTGGGTTATGAGATGTTACAGAGCTAGTTTGTTAATGTGAAGAGGAGATGTGTAAACACTAGTGAAGAGGTGTGAGAGTTAAGATATAATAGGTATGAAGAGAGGTTCAAGTAGGACAAAGAAGTATTGGAGAGAGTAAGTAGACAAGACATGACACACTTTCAACTTATCGAAAACGTGACCTTAATAAGAGGGTATGGAGGTCACAAATTAAGTAGAACTTAATAGGTAGTTGAGCTTCTCTCGCTTTTCAAAAGAATGATTAGGCTTGGTGGGAGACTGGTAGAATAGTGCTTGTCATAATATTAGTCCTATGTATGTGGTTTCTTGCTTTTGATCTTTATTACCGAATGTTGTTTATTGTGTTTCAATTACCACATTATTTCACTGTTGTTATTGTTCTTTTTTGATTGCTACGTATTGTTGTCTTTTTTGCAGTATTTCCTTTTTTCATAACTACTTTGATTTGCAATACTTGAATCGAGTATCTTTCAAAAAGAAATCTCTACCTACACGAGATAGAATTAAGGTCTGCAGACACTCCACATTATCCCGACCCAATTCACGAGATTACATTGCGTCTATTTTTGTATGCTAAAAGCATCAAATAATATGGATTACGAAGAGTATGAAATTACACTTCACATTATTTGCTATTATACATTTTTGTAACTTTGGAGCCATATTATTGTTTACAATGGGAGAATTTAATAGATCTTACGAATTACTCCCCCTTGTTTCAATTGATATGACACTTTTTATTATCGAGAGTCTATTAGATTAAATTTTGAAACTAACTTAAATTAGATCAGGTTAATATTTTAAATTTAAAATTAAGATTACTTAAAACTATAATTTTTCATTTAAAATGGTAATTGTTTTTTAAGCATAAACACTCTATGAAGAACTAAATTGATTCTTGAGGTTCATTTAATTAACTTGGTTTTTTCCTTAAATCATCTCATTTAACTAGCATAAACTCTTGTCGCGAAAATTATTGTGAGTGAAACAAAAAATTAATTAATACTATATCCGTTCATTTTTATTTGTTATATTCGAACTTAACAAACTCATTAAGAAAACAACGATTGACATGACTATTGCATCGTACTATCCTCTATTAATTGATCTTTAGTATTAGGTTTTGAAAAGAAAAATTGCCTAAATACACAATTTTTCCATATTCTTTAAAATTTCCTACCGTTTGAAAAAATGACACAAATCCCTACTCTCTCCTATTCTCGCATATATTATTTCACGCGATGTATCAGGACATCGAGATGTATTGAAAATTAGGACGTGATGTAATATGGATGTTTTGGGATGTATTCGCATTCCACCAAATTTAAGAGACTTTTCTAATTTAAACAAAAAATAGTGATAGAATGTAATCAACTCTTAACATGAATTTTTTATTTTTTGTCTTTTCTTGATATGTTAAAGAAGACGAGTAAAAGTAAAAATATATATTTAAAAGTGTGGACAACTAAAAGTGAATGAAGGGAGCATCAAAAATATTTGTTTCTATCTATAAATAAAGATTATATACCCACAAATTAATAAAAATGTCAATATTTTCCATTGAGAATATAATTAAGTAACAACAATGTGTTCTCTCAAATAACTTTAGCTTTAAGATGAGATGGTCACATACTTTAACTTGGTATCAGAGCAATCAAAGTTCTTGGATAGTGTCTCACTGCCACTCAAAAATTTTAAAAAAAAAAATTCAAAATGCTTGGTCATGAAAAGAATCGGGCCCAAACATCTAAATGTTTTACCTATTAGAGAGAACACATTTTTATTTGTTAATTATTAAAATTCTTTTAAGTTATTAAGAGAACACATTTTTTATTAATCAATTCTATAAATATAATTTTCCCCGAGTTGTAATTTCTTTACATAATTTAAATCATGTTACTTTATACAGTGTCAAATTGCTTGTGTCCCCATTGATACTTATAATTCTCCTCAAAACTTCATTCTTCATATATAAAAATCACTTATTATTATCTAATTAGGTCAACAATACTCATATTAAATGTGCCACTGAATTACATTAATTATGTGATAAGAATATCATTGCTATCTAAAGCAAAAAAACAAAAAAAAAAAAAAAGAAAAAAAAAAGCTTTAAAGTTAGATGGGGCTCTATGCACAAAGTCCAAATAAAACATTGACTTTTAATGAAATAAGGTGTAAAGGGAGAAAAATACAAATACATATATATATATATATATATATATATATATATATATATATATATATATATATATATATATATATATATATTCCAGAATTGATAATTATAAGCATGAATGACAAATAGATGAACAAAGTTAAATATTTTTATGATGAAGTGCAAAAAATCAATTTCTTAGTATTGCCTCTTCAAAGAGATTCTATTTACAAGGGACATGATGCCTTAAAACCTTCATCACAATACTGAAGCACACATTCAACGAGGCAGAGAGAAGTTAGGAGCGGCTTTGCGCGCTTTTAGCATGCCTTTGACAACTTTGGACAGTATGCTATAAAATATATTTGGCTTAAGTCATCTACAGCCCCTTAAAGTTGTTCGCATAATTCACTTAGACACTTCAACTAAGATTTTTATCTATTGAACACCTTTACCCTCTCAATTTGAACCATCTGAACATTTTTTGCTTACCTGGCACATTGTTTGTGTTTCACCCCAAAGAGGCGCGTGAGAGGCCTTTAGGTAGGCTTTTTTTAGGAAAAAATTGTTCTTCTTCTTCCTCCCTCTTTACCCATCACTTCCTCCACCACACTAGTCATTGCCGCCATTCTACATCCATCTTTTTCCTCATTTTTTCTCCGGATACTTCACTTCTATCTCCATCATTGTTTTTTTTTTCTCCATTGCCTTCTACCTCCATCAAAAAAAATTTTGTTTTTCTATTAACATCGTACTAGGAGAGGATTGGTGGTACCTTCATTGCCGCCATGGCAGCCACCATCATTAGAGAGCTTGAAATTTGAAATTTTTTTCTTTGTTGTTAATGTAGTGTTTTGGTGTTAAACTGATGGAGATTTGTGTGAATTTTGTTAAAGGACTTTTCTATTTATTTTTTATTTTGCTCACATTTTTGTGGGGTGTTCTTCAATCAAAAAATATAATCACCTCTGGAACTCAAAAAGAAATCCACTATTCATCGAAAACTAATTAATTTTCCGACGAAGTTCATCTTTTCGTCAAAAATGAAACGAGGAAGACAAGTTAAATTTTTATTTTATTTTTTACCTATGGCCAACTCTTCCGTAACTCATCAAAAATAGCAATAAATCTTAATCCGTTTGCTTGAACTCTATGATGCAGATGAACTAAGAAGATTAAAAAATAATAGAATATTTACAGAGAGGGTTGTCGTGGGGGCTGGGGCACTGTAGAAGGAGAAGAGTTTTGGACTCCATGGAATAGAAGGGTAGGTAAGCTATAGGATTTATATGATTTCTTTTTTAATTTTTAACATAAAAATAATTTCTTTTTTTTTTTACTTTATAATATATTTTATATTAAATTTTTTGGACTCTAAAATACCAAATGTCAGTATTTAATTCGTCAAATTGTCATGTCATCGCGAGTGTATTTCACACACATTATACTTTTAGCTTATTGTCAAAAAAATGTCTAAATGGTTCAAATTTGGGAGGGTAAAGGTGTTCAATTGGTACAAGTCTTAGTTGAGGTGTCTAAATGAATTATGCGGACAACTTTGAGGGGCTATAGATGACTTAAGCCAATATATTTTCTAAATTAAATTGTAACTCGTATTATTTTTATGGCATGGTCCTCATGTAACTAGCATATGTACTCAACTTACATGGATTCTATGATTGATCCTGCTTCATCAACATACTTCTCTTTACCTCTAAAGTGATATAACAAAATATAATTCATCTTAATCTTCAGTAGTAAGCTGTATCTATTAGATTTAACAAACTAGTAGCTTTCTATAATCCGTAAAAGACAATTTCCAGGTTGCCAATGCTAAAAGGCCGAGAGAATCTTTCAAGAACGCATAGAATAGATTGCGAACATATCTTACATTAGGTGCTAACGGGCTTTCTTCATACGTTTTGGGGGCCTCATTGTTTCTCTCCTTGACTCTTCTGCAGCTTTCATTTCAATTAATGACTGGAGCATTTGAAAGGGAAAAAAAAGGTTACTATGATGATGGATAGAACAATACAAGAAAAATAAACACAGCAATTAACGTATCTTTCTGAAAAAGGGGAAACAAGAGCCAGTGGGCATCATACTTGATACATATCCATCTTTTTACTACTAGATTCTAATAATTGGGAAAAATGAGTAGCTATCAAAGAAAGAAAAAACAAGGCCTAAACAGAATTCAAAAGTCTTGAGACTTTATTTAGGAGTTAAGCAGTTTCTTTTTATCATACCACTTTAGACACGAGCACCTGATACATGGAAGCTGAGTGATTAAAAAGACGAGCGAACACGACAAACATCAATTGCTGAGTTAATTTTTTTGTAATTCACTCAAACTGACATTCATCATTTCCAAGCAACTCTCAAAGTTTTGAACCATTATAACTGAACCTCCAAGTAAAGATGCTGTTACAACAAATGAATATCCAGTGCAGATGCTGTTACAACAGCGGAACCTCGATACAAACACTTCATTCATCTCTGGTTCTTTGTCACTTAGTAATTATCAAGGAACTGTCAGAGCGATTAAGTGACTGTTAGAGCTAGTTTCTTCTACAAAAAAAAGAATACATAACCTGGAATGACCAACATTTTCTTTTGAATGGGAAAACAATCTTTTTCTCAGACATAATAAAATGCTTGCATCTTCTGATGAGCTTCCTATCTAGCCCCTCAAGTTGTACGTAGCTCATGTGGTATCAGATGGTTGCAAACATCATATTCTCATCAACACATGTACAAGCTTCATATCCTTCTCTTAAAATTTCCAACCACAATCCCATAACTCCTCTCTTTCCTCCATTGATGATAGATACTTCTCAGTAATGTATGTATATCATTTTTATGTTTTCGATGCAATGTCTTTATAAGCAAGAACTAGACAATCATTAAATAAGGACCACAGGGAAAGAAGTGAAGCGAGGAGCACCATTATATGTCTACAGCTAGCAAATGAAACCGTCTAGTAAAAAATGAAGAGTGCGAGCTTTTGGGGTTAAGTTAGGCTCTAGCGTCATATCTTTTCAATAATAAAAACAGAGCAATTAAGGACAAGGACAATGACTAGTATACAAGTCTGCAAATGCAAACAACTCACTTACCTATCTTCCTAAAAAATAGTAAAACTGCAACTAGCAACTAGTGGGAGAAAGAAAGAAAATTTTCAAGCATAAGCTTGTTGTTATGACCATGATATGTTGATGGCTATGTAACTCGGATTCTTCAATAATGTCAACAGGTGTGTGTAGGATTCTTCAAAAGAAGAGTCCACGCAACTTAGGTTAACGGTAGATATTAATCTCATTAAGTAAAGACAGAAAAAATAGGTTTCAATCATTCCTTGAAGCATGAATTTCACAACACAAGTGAAAGCAGCGGCCTTCTTCAAAGTAAAATGAACATAAAAGTTGCAGGACAATATTGCTAACCTCTTCTGCTTTTTTTTGAAGTTCCAAAAGTTCTTGACAATATGCAAGGCATTCTGCATGGTATATAGCAGCTAAGTCTTTTATCATGGCCTTCCTTCTGATGATACCAATCACTATGATACTCAAGAAGAAACAGTACAAGTTAGATCAAACAGCTGTAATAATCTAGAAGAGACAGCACATGTTAAATTAAACAAATCAAATCCTCCTTCATTCCAAAACAAAAATTTTATGGACACAACAGATCAATAAAGTTATAAAGAAATATTCAGTTAACAAATTCTTTGGAGGTGATGTTATTTATCTCGTAATATTTCATTGGAAGATAAGTGTGCAAGAGACAACGATAACTAAATTATCTATTTACAAATAATCACTGTCTTATCTCATTAGCAGAAAATTGCTCAAGATACCAAACTCACAATTAGATAATCTATTAGAGAAAATCACCATTTCGGAGTTTGCAAAGAGAAGACCACAGCCTCAGTGACACACAACAATGGGAAGCGAAAAGAAAGAAAACGAAAAGCCAACCAATGTGACGATGACGGATCCTATGTTCACATATATTATAAACAGGTATCAAGAAGGTAGAAACTTGGGGTTAATCCTTTTTTATTTTAGGATCATAACAAGAAAGTTGTTTTCTTTGATAGGTATATCTACCATTTGTGGCCCTTCAACTGTGACACTCCCAAACATAAGTAAGACGACACATATTATTGCAATGGTCATTCTTTTTTATACATCCAACCCCACCCGGATCCTCCCAATAGACAAAAAAGACCACAAATCTTTAGTTTTTTCTATAAAGAGTCTATTTGGTCTTTAGGGTTTCAAGAAAATCCATTGAGATAGACGAACAAGTGCAAATAAAGAATGACTCTAAACCAAAAGAGAGACAAATCAAATCAGATTGTTTTCAAATTTCATCCCAAACATTACACATCAGTTCAAAATCATGAAACCTTAATATCATTCAAATACTAATAGAAGTTTCAATCAAGACTCTAGAATGACACCCAGATATATATATATATATATATATATATATATATATATATATAGGGAGAAAATCAGAAAATAAGAATTGGGTTGGGTTCGCTTAAAAATAAATTCCCACAGTCCCAATTCTACAAATCTTGCACTTACTTCTGCTGGGATTGAACCCAGTTTGAGGATGTGGGGTTGTTGGATCTGTTGGAGCCGGATCAGAAGGAGGAGACGAATGGTTCTCAACTTCAACCATTCTTGAATTGAGATGAAGGAACTCCCTGCAAGTAGTAACTTTTGTCGCAAACGAGCCCTTTTAAGCTCTCCTATTCTGAATCCATCTTGCGCCACCTTCTTCTTTGTTCGACTCTATTTGCACGAAAATTGAAGGTGTTACTAAAATATGTCACTCTCACAAATATTACTACATCTAGTTTGACTTGGATCAGTGTTTAACAAAAAAAAAATTCAATTTTATGATTATAAATTAAAATTATGTGAAATTTATCAAAATATCTTTAAATCTTGTGCCGTAAACATACCACGTGAAAAGTTAGACTTAAAATATTGCCAAAAAAGAAATGGGCATTCTTTTTTAAACAGTCTAAAAAAAATACGGTCATTCTTTTTTAAACGGAGGAACTAACTCTTTACTTGTTCGAGGCTCGATTTAAATAGATTATTGATTAATATTAATATCAAATTAATTTAATTAGCTTTTTAATTTCTAAAATCAAAACAATAATCATAGAATTTCTGATTAGTTCTATTCTCAACCTTGAGGACAATGACTTTTCAAATAACACATATATCATTCAAATTTAACACATAAGTATGAACCTACGTTTAGGTTGTGAGCCATTTTGGACTCAAGGTGAGCTTCTAATGGGCTCAACATGTCTTGGGTGTTTGTTCGACATAGTATAAAATGCGATATAAATGAGGATTTGATTTCGCTCTACGCTAGGCGACTAAGAGTGGCTTTTGAATGACCAGGAACCCAAGCGTACAACTTAGGTTGGAACTCACGATAACCATTAGACACATGAAGAACCAATAAATTTTTTATCATTCCAAAAAAGAGTTAAGTATAAAAAAGTACAGTCTTTGATGTCAGTTTTGAAGAGTTTGGAAGTAAAATGTCAAGAGACAATCAAGGCGGCTGAAAACTAGTCTTTTTGTGCTAGTGTATTCTAGTATGTTTTCCTTGTTGTAGTGGTCGTTTTGACTCTAAAATTAGTGGAGGTGACCCTAGTGTCTTAATAGGGTAAAAACTTTCGGGTACGACTCCCAAAGGACCACCTTAATGGTCCTTGAGGAGGGCCCAAACATGGGCCAAGAAGCTGTCAAGACAGCAAGACCAAGAACAAGATGAGGAGATCAATGTGCGTCACGAGCTTGGAACTCAACAAGCATCCACATCGCGTGTCCATCACGAGTCTTACTGCCCCTAAAGTAATTCATGAAACAAATCTAGGAAATAACTCCGCGACGTGCAACCACGTCCCAAATGTGGATAAATCAATAAAAATCGAGTTTGACGTTTCTAAAAGTCCAACTTAAGTCTAAGGGTGTTTTGGGTATTTTGGAGACAATTATTTTACTTATTTTTGGGCATTTTAAGTAGGTTAAATCCTCTAAACCTAGAATTAGAATTTATTCCTCAAAAAATTGAACCCTTCTCTCCCAAAATAGATTCTCTCAAAACTACATTGGAGGCCACGCTCAAGATCAAGCTAGGATATGGGTTTAAGGTGATTTCTTCTTCAATTTTCATGGGTTTTCAATCAATAAGGTATGGTAACTCTTGATTCTTGAATAACCTTTCATTCAATGATTTTCCAAAGAGTTTAATGATCAAATTTTCCAATTTTCAATCTACGTATGGGTTCCTTGTCAAATGATTTTCAAAGTCATTATAATGATGAGAGAAACGACATAAAGTCACCACTAATGTTGTTTCGGATTTCTAAAAAGAAAATTTAACTTTGCAACTGTCCTATTACCCATTAAATAATTTTTAAAATATATTATTATACCATTTTTTGATCTGAACCAAGTTTTAAGAAGCAAGTGTATTCACACATCAATCATTATATGACACCTGTTAATTTAATTTAAAATATATTTTTTTTATCTTAAGTTTTTCCTTTATCTATTTTTTTAAGTTTATTTCTCTCTCTCTTACTTTTGACTTTTAATTTTGATTTATCTTAAATTTCACTTCGTCGCCCACCTCCCACTTTCAAGGGATTCATTTTTCCAATATCTTTTTTTTCTTCACCTCATCCACTCCATGTAAAATTGAGCCCTACTTCCATTTTTTTTTTGTTCTTTTGGTCAAATTCTTCATAAAATTAATATTATTTTGTTAGACTTTATTAAATTATTGATAGCAAAAATTAATTATTTTTCTAACAAAATTTAGAAGGTATCATAAACTACTCATTTTCATATAAATTTTGAATTAGAAATGATAATTTAAAAAAATCAATTAATTCACAAAAATTGAAAGAACTCAATTAAAATCGGATAAAAGAAAACTATATGATATTTCCTGATCATCAAGAAATCTAATGTGTTTATCAAATTGTTCGAAATTAAAGAAGATATTTAGATAAAATTTTAAAATCAAAGACAGTAAAATTAATAGTAATAAAAAGGAAGGTGAAGTTGTGGTAAGAATGATGACATTGAAAGTACGAAACTTTAATGGATGAGATGAGATTGGATTTTTGAAGAAGAAAGAAAAAAAAAGAGAAAGAAAAAATAAAAAGGAAAAAAATTAAATATAACAATAAAAATAAGAAAATATATTTTGTAATAAAGTACTTACAAAAATAAAATTATATAATATAATTATATCTATTCAAAATTGTTTAGTGGGGTAATAGGACGGTTGCACAGCTAAGGTGTCTTTTTGAAAATTCGGGACAACTTGAATGTTGACTTTATGTCTTTTCTCTAATGATGAATAAATGATGAATTAATATTTTTATGATGATTTCCTATGGAACTTAGAATCCATGATCCTCCTTATTCTCAAAATTGGCCTATAATGTGGGTCTTTGTGAATATGATTTTATGTAAATGAATTCTACTTGGATTGGATTGGATTGTAAGATAACTATTTATATCCATTGATTATGATTTGTGAAGGATCGATCTATTTTGATCATGTCTTGGAGATTTTGTTAGTTGACCTAACTTCTAGTCTATATTATGTGAATTGATGGACTTGAGGGCAATAGATGCAAAGTGAATTGTTATTATGATGAACATGAGTATGAATGTTTGTCATGAAGATTATGTATGTAATCCTCAATGTTATTATCATGATAAAGGTGTATTGATAATGTGAAATATAATGTGTATGTGAATGTTACAGTGAGGTAATTACATGTTTGATTGTGATAAGTACTAGTTTGGAATGACCCTTACCTATATGGTCCCTATATGAGTATGTGAACTTATGCATGTTAGTAGTTATCTGTTCAAATGTTAAATGTACTCTTGTCTTCTAATATGGAATGTGGGTGTGTGGTCTAGAATCCCTTTAATGCGTTATAAGTGAGTTGATCATGACTTGAGGGATATTGTAAGTGTGTTGTGATCCTTTGAAGGGAAGTTTCCTTGATGCCAATATGGTTGCTATTTTGTCATTATGAGGACCAATATGTACACACACCCCATGCATAGCTATGAGTATGATATATTTAGGGTGTTGATTGAAAGGAAAATTCTCATATGCACCTTTATATCTCCTTATGCATGAAAGTATATGATTAGAGAAGTATGAACATGCGTTATCTAAAGGTGTTTATGTGAAAGGCTTTCTTACATATGTATACACACACATGAATGTATGAATGAATAAGGTTTATGATAATCTAGTGAAAGTGAGTCTCTTGAAAGGTTTCCTCAATTGTACTCTAAACTAGAATATGTTATGAATGTTATGATTATGTGAAAGGACATCCTCACATAATGTAGATTTTATGATTAAAGGTCATTCTTATCTTAGAAACCTTTGAAATATATGATATATGAGGGATTGAGTCCCTAAAGCCTACTTTGTGATCTAATCTTAAATAAAGGCTTAAAGATGTCTAAAAGGGAGTTTGATCTTAGCACCGAGTGAGGATGAAAGATGAGAGTGGGGGTCTCATATTTATCAAGTCTGGCTTCCCACAGAAGAACCTTAAGTTTAGCAAGTCCAGTTTCCCAATATAGATGTTGTCTCATGAGATGAAACCTTCACGTCTAGCAGGTCCGGGTTCCTTGTAGCAATCTCCTTGTTCCATAACTACGTGCCCTCGTAGGTCTTAGCTTAGTGGATCCACTAGATAGCTATTATATTTGTAGGTCCTACCTTGGTAAGTATTACCTTCTCTTTTCGGTATGTGAGTAGAACACCAGATTCCATGTATCTTACATGGTCTATGTCGGTTATTGCAATGTCTCCTGAAAGGTAAGAAATGAACTGAGATAAGAATATGAACTCTAGTCATGATTTCTTCAAGAGTTACTTAGTGTAGGTAGAACTATGGACCCTACTTACGCATTGCACAAGTAGAGTCTAAGGGAGGTTATGATTAGGCTCTTTTATGTAATAAGGACTATGGTTTATGTATGTTGATATGAATGCATGTTAAACTTGACTTCACTTATGTCAAGAGATGAATTATGAATATGCATGTGAATTGCACTTATGTCTTCTAGATAGAGTTGATTAATATAAGTGGAGGTATGAGACTCTATCTATACATTGCCCACTAATATTGTGAAAGGGGTTGTGAGGGTGGTTTACCTATGATATGAACTAAATGGGTTATGACTAAGATGTAATGAATGAATGAGTTTTTATGTTAACATTAATGAAGTATGTTGGTCTTATGTCTAATGATAAATGAACATGTTGTGAATTGTTGAATATGATGTGCCTAGTCTAGGGTGGCTTCTCAGGAGCACTTGGTGTGAGTAGTGTCATGGAATGTTACTTGCACATTGCGTTATTGTGACTGGGTGTTGTCTTAGGTGATGGTTCTTATGTGAAGGTTATATTTATGATGTACTTATGTCATTATTGAATGTATATGGTTAGATTGATGAGGTTGCATGAATGTTCACCTTTGGTGACCTTAAGGTAATACTTTGATTTTAATGGTGGAACGGGACACTATTCACACATTGCACTAAGTAATACTTTAGGGTTTCTTGAGGTAAGGATTTGTAGTAAAAAGTAAAGGTAATGTACAAGAGATATTTAATGCATCTTAAAGGTGATAAATGGCTTTATGTGTTGTCAAGAATGGTATCCATGTCTACTATGATATATGTGAACTGTATTGTGCTTGTTGTATCAAAGGTTCATAAAGTTTCTCTAAAGTTGCATGACGCATGGTTTCCAACGAAATTACCTCTGTAAAGCATGTTTTTGCATGGTTATAATATTTAGTGAATTCTTGTACTAACACCATTCTTCTTCTTCTTTTTACATTAAGTGTTGGTGTAGGTGGCCAATGAACCTTTGCTTGAACGAAGAACTTATATTACTATTCCCAAGTTTGGGTGTGTCCTTAGATATTCAAGGACACTTATCCTAAGAGTTTTCTTTAAGTTCATATACCAGATAGTAGTTTCTTGTGTATTACAAGGGTCATGTCCTTATCATGTTGTAGTCATATTGTAAGTTGGCTACGTCAAAACTTAGTACTTCATTGTATTTTAAAAATGTTTTACATTTAGATGAGTTTTTAGTCTTGTGTTATATTATGATTTTTTAATTTTCGTATTGTTTTATGTTGGTGCGATGAAAGATGTCTAAAGGCTTGTGTAAGACCACTGAGAGGTCGAGTACGCTGTGTTATAATTAGGGAGTGCTCTCGAGTCGTGATAGCGAGAGATCAGAAAATAGTTCACAAGAAGGAGGTGGGGGAGGGGGGGAGAGAGTAGTTTCCCCCATTTAATCCTAACCTCCCATAACTTCAAAAACAATCTTAATTACTTTACTCCAGACGTCAAACTCAAGGTAATTTTATCATTTCTTCAATACTTACTTAACTGTGATCTCTTAATCCTAACTGATTGGGTAGAATAGGTTTTGGGTGTAGTTTTCTTAAAATTAACATAGGTTGCTTGTTTTTTCTAGAACAATGTAGCATGGTATCCATTATGTTCTAGGAATAATGATTTCACAAAAATATGTTCAAAACAATTCTGAAATAGGTGTGGGAAATTTAAAGGTTTCTCTGTGTAGAAATAGATTCGAACACCATTTAGGGTTTATATTGCTAAAATAATTGCATCACTAAGTACTAAGGTACTTATTGAACTCTGCTATGCAAAAATTATGTCTAAACTGAAGCTTTTGGGATGAAGAGGTACCATTTTTGCGCCTGGTGTTTGTCCATTATGAAGGCCACTCTGGCTACCTTCATCCCATTGTGGTGGGACTTGGGCCACTGATGCGGGATCTACGAAACATTGGTTTGTTCCATTTTAAGGACAAAAATATCTTTTTCCCTTAACCAGATATTGTTTAATCCCATAAAGTTTGTAACGTCTATTTTTCAAAATTTAGCAGGGTTTTGTAAATGGCTAGTGTTAACGAGGAAAACCTACCTCTCATCTAGTTCCTTGATACCACTAGTCGAGAAAGACATCAAGACTACAAGAACAACAAAATTTATTGCGAGAGGGGTTTCCATTTACTGAATCTAGAAAAGATGGCCCCAACAACACGGTCCATCGATAGACCTACGATCTGTCGATGCCTTCCATTGTTCCACACTTACCTTTTCTTCAACTTTGAGTACTGGGACATCCTCTAGTCAAATCAACAATTTAATAGGATGGTCGATCCTTCCATAACCCCACACTTGGTCATATTTCCCCGAGTTTCTCCAGATGCCTGAACTTCCAATCGACAGTTACTATCTACGGTCTGTCGATGGCCTTCGTGGGTCACTTCTACACTAAATCTCAGGAACCTTCTACATTTTTGTTTTGGACACCTTTCTTGTAAAACAAAGATAAAAACATGTTAAAACTCTTACAAAAAGGCTTTAGACACACACCAATCTAAGGAAAAAGCATTGAAAGTATCGTGAAAGCACAGTACATCACTGACTAGTATGGTCTATATCAGTTAATGACTATTCCCATCTTGTGGGATGTACACCCTATTTATTGGGTAGGGTCTACAACATGTATGTAGTAGTATGGGATGCTATCTAAATCCTTATTATTTTGGTCTTAAGGAACACCTATGTGTGTTATAAAGAGGTAGTATGGGATCCCTCTCCATTTCTTACTTATGTGAGTCTTAGGATAAAGTTAAATGGAGGGTTTAAGGTGATGAATGGGTCAATTTGACAAAGATGCTTATGATGGGATATTGTCTTGTATGTTAATAATTACATGTACCATGATTCCTATACTTGTCTTATGATATTCTTACTAAAATAGCATGAAAAATTTACATCTTAAATAAATGTCCCCTTTTAACATGTTTTTGAATGGTCATCTTACCTAGTTAATATTTGTTCTAACGTTTTTTCATCTTTTTACACCAAGTGTAGGTGGTTAAAACTAAATGATCCTTTCTAAGATGAAGTTTCTGGATCTTCTTACTTAAAACTCTGGTTTGTCCTCAAAAAATTTAAAAAGACACTTATCTTAAGAATTTTCATTAAATTCATGTAATAGACTTCTAAATAATAGTTCTCTTTCGATTGTAAAGGTTCATGTCCGTATGATGTTGAGACTTATCTAAGTTGGCTATGTTGAGACTTAGTTATCCACTCTTTTATAAATGAGATTTTGATTGTTGACTTTGTAGGTAAAAGTTACAATTCCATACTCTTTTAATATCTCTGTGATGAATGAATGTTAAGGGCTTGTATAAGACCTTTTCAAGGTTGAGTATGTCGTGTTACAACTAGGGGTTCTCTCGGGTCGTGACAAAATTTGTATCAAAGCATAAGGTTTTGGAAATGGTCTTTAGGTTCAAAGCCTCACATGCCATGTCTAGTAGAGTCTTGTTCATCGGTATGAGTTGTGAAACATCGATGAGCTAGAGGCTATTGGACGTTAGAAATTACACTTCTTTCAGAATTTTAAGTCATAAAGTTGAGTTTTATAAGGTGTCCCTTTCTAATCCTTCTCTTGTTCTTAAAAGATATGAGTTTTAGATAAAGACCCTCAGAAGAGTGGAAGAGATGATTGCTAATGATAAGGTTCCTCCTATAGGTCCCTATAATGGACAAGCTCCCCAAGGTGATCAAGAAAATGAGGTATCGGTGGTTGCCCTAGACATGAACAATCAAAAGATTATGGCAGCTATCCTAACTTTGGCCCAAACTATGGCAACTCAAGCAAGTAGAGATGTGGGGACCAAGATGAACACTGATATGAGTACCTAGAGTTCAAGCTGAGAGACTTCATAAGGATGTATCCTCTTATTTTCCTTGGTTCTAGAGTGGGAGAAGATCCTCAAGCATTCTTGGATGAGGTTTATAAGATAGTTCATGATATGGGTGTCTCTTGTATGGAGAAGGCGTAGTTAACTTCAAAGTGGAAGAGATGCCAAGTAAGCTCATCCAAACATCCCAAATCTCGATGCTTCAAAGTGGAACCGGTTCTTTTCCCTCAAAGCTAATAAGGAAGCCAATCCGGATGAAGGTTCCGGTAAGTTATAGTTCTTTATTTTTTGTAATGAGATCCTTATGTGTGGTTCGTGATAGCCTTAGTTGTGTTTGTCCCAAATGGGTGATGGTTTGTTGATTGGAGAAGTTTTATGGAGTTTTGAAGTTCTTGTCTGATTTGTTCTATCTTATTCAAGCTTGAGACTTAGAGATTTCTAGTAGCATAATGCATATGTTAGAGTCCTCTGTGAAAAATGAGTTCCGGTATGTTCTCCTTATGTTATGCATCTTCTAGTTGAATTCTTGTTAAAAAGAGAAAATGTGTTCTCATAAAGTTGTGTTCCTCATGTTGATGAGCATTTATGATAATTGTTCAATGTTGCATGAGTTAGAAATTTGAACATGTTTAAATGTGTCCTTGGAAATGTTGCATGATTGTGCTTTTATGAGAAATTCTCATGATGTGCTTGATAATGTTGAAGTGAGCATGAACATATGTGGAGAAGGAAGTTCCTCAAATATTGTCACGCCCCGAGCTAGCCCCGAGATGCGGACACGGAACCTAGGACCATAAGTGATCCCAACCTAACCCTACTGCATGATCATGAGCATACTAAAGATAATAAATTGATGCGAAAGCTAAATCATAATATATAATGAAAATATGGGGAATACCCATATGTTAAAACTGATATAATATGAAGACTGATGAGTTTCATACAATGAAGTTACTAACTCAACACTAAGCTGAAACTAATTATGTCTAAAATAAGCCTCTAAACTAAACTAGAAATACTTGGACAAGCCCCCAGCTAAATCTAGCAAAAACTGAAACTAAATGACTAAAGACTAAAATGACACTCATGACTGTTTTCCTCGGAGAATGAAGACTCACCACTGAATATGCAGAGCTGGAGATCAGAAATCGATCTATGCATGATCTGGATGCTGAGAACCTAAACCTACATCACGAGAAGATGTAGCACATGTATGCGTCAGTTCTTGAAAGGTAATGAGCATGTAGGATAGAGTAAAGCTGAAATAAAACATATCTAAACAATCATAATAGCAAGTATAATAATATGACATGATAAACTGAGTTTTGAACTAACTGGATGCAATGACCAATTAATAACATGCTGAAATTGAATATTGAATATAATGATATATGATCAATGCAGAGGGTGTGACTGATCTATGTGAGCTACTAATAACCAATAATAACACCTCATGAGCTAAATGTGGAGTCCGATGTATACGCCCCATCAAGATGACCCAATATACCCTGCCAAAGGTATAAAGGCATGCTGGCGTGATTACTAAACTGATTGCTCATAGAGGGGACTTAAAACCTACTTGGCTAGTAGTTCTATGACTATTAGGTGCGTTAAACCCTAGTCCAACTCCGTATTATGCTACTCCCAATGAATTCTTTAAATTTACTGATTATGTCTGAGTTTCTGTAAATACTAGATAGCTCAAAACTGAACATGCAAAGATAGAATGCAACAACTAATATGGTAGTTATGCATTTATAACTAAGGCAACTATATTTGAAGTGTCTGAAATATTTGAACTAGCATGTGTAATTCAAAAACTAAAGAAATACAAAGCTAGGCTTCTAACTTCATGCAATAAACTGAATAATAACTTTAAAATCTTATTTGAAACATATATTAAGTAAATTCATGAAACCCTATCAAGTTTCTAGAAATCCTAGGTCTAATCCTGATATGGGAATCAAGAATCAGACTGAAAACTAAGGACCCAATGGGTGAAAGAAACCCACTAGTGAAATCCCACATACCTAGTGATGAAATCCACGAAAAAATACTCAGGTTTTGGGGCTGGAATTGCTGGAGCTTGTTGCGTTCTTGAATTTGGGTTCTTAAGCTTTTTCTCCTTTCTTATTTCTAATTTTTCTAACTTCTGATTTAATTATTTGACTTAGATATGTTTTAATTATGTTTCTAGGCTTAAATTGACTAAAATATGATTATTTAGGTTCAAAACGATGTAAATTAAGGTTTAAACAAAGTGGGAAAAGAGATAAAGACCCCTGAGTAATTTGTTGTCGGACCAAACGACGGCCAGGACTGCCGGTCCATCCTCTGATCAACGCCCCATCGTTGGGTTCGTCGACTGGGCCTATCCGATAGGCCTTTACCAAAATGGGCACAACCTTTTACTCGCAGGTGTTATTTTTGCAAGGTCGGTGGATATGAAAAGATAATTCAATTATCTATCTGTGTGTAGGTCATAAGACACCTAATTCATTTTGTTCTAATATTTATACCAATCGAAGTTTACCCAACTGCGTTTCCCCTGAATTGTCTGCAAATTTCCACCTACGGACCGTGCTGATCATCCGTAGCTCTTGCAAGAGAATGGGGAAGGAATTATTAATCGACAGTCACGAACTAAGGATCGTCGTCTGACCTACGGACTGTAAGTTCGTCCGTGGTCCAAGACAAAACCAATTTTTCTAGGCTCACACTTTTGGGAGTTTCTTGTCCCATCGATGATTGTGCAAGACGGACCATGGTCAGGCAACGGCCTGTTGATTACACCATTGGTTGCACCTGCATATTTTTCTGTAAAGCTGTTTTTTGGTCTGTTTTGGCTACGGGGTGTTACAAATATGATATGAGAAATCTGATGTCTTTATGCATGATGAGTTTGTGGATGTAATTCCTACCTTCTTATTATTATTTGAGACGTCTATGTGGATTTGGTGTTCCTTCTATCTATGTGTGTTGAATATATTATTGAATGAATGATTGTGCGCTTGTAGTCTTGACACATTAAACTTTTTGTGTTTAAAGTGTCATTTGAGGACGAATGTTTCCAAGTGTGGGATAATGTGATGACCCTAAAGTTGAATAGGATGAACTAGAACTTCACATAAGTTTCATGAGTTTTTAAACTGGTATAAATGATTAAAAATGACTTTAGAAGTTATTTTGGTGGTTTTAGAGGTCAAGTGTCAAGAGACATCCCTTACGTTTGGAAACTAGCCGTTTGATTTCTAGAGTGTTCTAGTATCTTGTCTTTGGTTTGGTCAGTTGTTTGGAGTCTAAAACTTTTAAAGTAGAGCCTAGTACTTATATTTGCATGTGTAGGGGTTAAATTTCTTGATACGACTCCTAAAGGACCCTGTTCAACCCCTAGAACTATAAAAAACAACTTGATTTACTAAGGGGTGTAACGTCCCTTAACCCCAACGATGGACCACATAAGAGGGGCGTAGGTCAATATATAGGCTAGGGAGCCTCAGATCCTATGGACAATTCTTTGAATAATTTTACGAGTCTGTATTACGAAGTTGTCAAACAACAAACAGTCCGTAGGTGGTGGCTTGTAAGTCCTCACCTATGTTTCTATCAAGTAATTGACAAAGTCAAGGGAGGTTTGGTAAACCCCAACCTTGGAAAATTAAATGTATAGACTGTCATTTTATATATTTTAATGTATTTTAATTATATTAAAACAATTAAACTTCCATTTATAATTCATTCTTCTAAAGCAAAACCCCTCTCCCAAATAGTTCCTTCTAGAACACCATTGAAACTCAAGAGCAAGTTCAAGCTAGAGGAGGAGATTTCAAATGATTTCTTCTCATAGGATTTCAAATATTAACGTATGGAGGCTATTTATATTTGATTAACCTTCCATTGAAGGAGTTAATTGAAAATATTTTTCAAGTTTCCATAACTAGAGAAAAACCCCAATTCTTACTCAAACTCATGGGTTCTTGCATCAAACATTTTCAATTGATAAACTATGATTATATTGATTTTAATTTACTATTTTAGGGTGAAAAAATCTATCAATCCATGATTCATTATATTCCTTAAGTTCTCCTGTAAATTGGGTTTTGTGACTATGATTGATATTGTTGGAGTTGTGTTTAGATTGTATTGTATTGTTGATATATATTGTTATCTATACCTATTCTATTATTAATGGTTGGAGACTTGAATAATGGTTATCATGTATTGGAGGTAGAGTAAGTTGACCTAATTCTCTTATTATGTTGGAATTGTTCTTGTATGGTTTGACCCACTTATGGTGGAGGCGTTTACTTACTGTATGTGTATAATTATCATGACCTTGAAGGTGTTATATGGTAAATTGAAGTATTACAATGTTAAGGTATATATAAAGGTATAATGTGAAGGTTTTAATGTAGTCTCAACGATATCATGTATAAAATGTTGTGGTATTGTGAATTGAAGTATAATTCTCTCTTAATGTGTATATGTTATGATGTTTGAATGTGCAGTCTCTCCATATGTAATGTCATAACTTTCTCGGTAGACTTAGGTGCCTTTCCTTGATGCATGAAATATTTTGAATGTTATCTCTTGACTTTCTAGTCTTAGGCATCCTTTTCTAAGGTAATGAATTAATGAATGTCTAGAATCAGTTAGACCTAAATATGATGCCGTTTGTATGAATGGTTAATGAGGCATTCTAAGATATGTCTTGAATCGTCTAGACTAAGCATGATACCCTTTCATGATGAATGTATACCCCTAAATGAATGAATAACCTTGAAGTTGTGAACCTAAGTTTAAATACCTCCTTCTTGTGTGAAATGATAGACCTAGAGATAGTGAGCCGTAATGGTAGAAAACCTTCTCTTTGAATGTCAATGATTCTATCCTTCTGAAACTTGATCGGCTAGACTTAAGAATGGTGCCCTTCTTGGTAGAAGTTCTATAGGTTGGATAGACCTAATGATGGTTCCCTTTGTAGTACATATATCTACATGAACTACTCTTTAGGAACTAAGGCTATAACAAAGATTTTATGGTTAAGATGGTGTCTCTTCCTTAAAAAGGCTAGAGTCTGATAATACATCTCTAGATATCCCCTAAACCATGTGCCTACATGGGTTGCTTATAATTTCTACCCTTGGCAAGTAAAACATCTTCCATGGTGTTGGCTGTTTATGACACCGGATTCCATACCTAGCTAGTGTGGTATATCTCGATTAATTCCTCTTCCCATAATGTGAGATGTACACTCTAGTTATTGGATAGGTTCTACAATATGTATGTATTAGTATGGGATGCTATCTACACTTGTCATGAGTAGGATTTCAAAGATGCTAAAATTAGTTCCCTAAGTATTTATAGACTATTATGTGAAGTCCCCAAAATATATGATTGTCTCCTTAAATGTCTATAAAAAGAAAGTTAACTATTGGCTTAAGTTGAAAGGGAAAAGCCCTTCTTTATTGTGGTCTTACAAAGCACCTAGGTGAGGTATCAAGAGGTAGTATGGTTTACCTCTCAATGTATTACTTAGGTGGGTCTTAGGATAACTTTAGGTGGAGGGTTTAAGGTGATGAAATGGTCTATTTGACAAAGATGCTTATGATGGGATATTGTCTTATATGTGGATATAGACTTGTACCAAGCTTCTTGTACCAGTCCTATGATGTTTCAACTAAAATATCATGAAAAGTTTACATATTAAATAAATGTCCCATTTTAAGCATGTTTTTTCATGGTCATCATACTTAGTTCATATTTGTACTAAAACTATTTTGTTCATCTTTTTAACCCAAGTGTAAGTGGCTGAAATTAAAGGATCCTTTCTAAGTTGAAGTGCTTGGATTTTTGATCTTCAAACTTTGGTAAGTCCTAAAAGATTAGAGAGCAATTATCTTAGGTGTTTTATTTAATTTCATATAATATGGTTCTAATAATTCTATTTAGATTGAAAAAGTCCATTTCCCTAGGATATTGAGACGTGTCTAGGTTGGCTATGTTGAGAATTAGTGTTCCACTCTTTTATAAATGATATTTTGATTGTTGACTTTGTTAAGAAAACTTTTAACTCCAAAATATTTTAAATATCTATGTGATGAATGAATGTTAAGGGCTTGTATATTACCTCTTCGAGGTTGAGTATGCCGTGTTACGACTAGGGGGTGCTCTCGGGTCGTGACAATGAGCAAGTTAAGGAGGACAGTTAGGGATAGAATCATTGAGAAGGTTGTAGAGGCAGACGACGAGAAAGGGATTGACGGTGTAGGAGACGACACTCTTCTCATCTGGTCCCATCCCCCGCTCTCAGATCATGGGTGGAGAAGGAACTGACAGCTCTTTGGGGGACATTGGGACATTCCTTGGCCAGAATCACCAATGTTCCATCTATAACTTCTCTATAGGTGGACATGCTTTGCTGGGAGGGCGTTAGGAGATGAGGAAGGGTATGGAGAGGGACCATCTAATGGTTCAGATATGGAAGGCCGTGTGGATAATCTTCATTTGTGTTGTTCACGATTAGGAGGATCCCTAAGTTTAGAGAGGATACTTCAAAAATTTCACATTTATGGATGATTTCGTGAATGGTATGGTACCCTATGGAGGACCTAGACTCTGATGAGGACACCTCCATCCTAGTTTGGCCTTTCTTTCCTCTTGAGTTGCAAGGAACAATATTTGATTTCCCCTTCTATTTTTCCTTCTACTTCATGTTTGTTTTTGATGTCTTTTAAAACCAATATTTAAATGCTAGCGTTTTATGAATTAATGTTCTACTATTTAGAATTGATTTAGATTTCAGGGAGTAACTCATACGCAATTTGGGGACTCAAATTGACTTAGGAAGAATAGAGGAGAAAAGGATAAGATTTTGTCTCACCTTGTCGCGCTCTGGTGGGAGAATTTCCAGTCTGACACCCTTGCTCTTGAGAATAATCCCAACCTACAGCCTAGACAAAATCAGTACTAAGGAACCCTTGCTCTGGGGAATAATCCCACCCTTGTGGCTTAGATGAAATCATTACTAAGGCTAATAATTTTGTGGGATTTTTCTTATTTCTAAGAATTTCTATTGATCCCAAGCTATAACATATGATTTACAAAATACATCCTCCCTGCTAGGATGGTTTTGCCTACCCTGAGTCAAACCCGCGATATATACCTGAGAACCCGTAACGTTATTTCAACACCACAACCACGCACATCCCTATGATATTCCTATATACTCACATGGTTATGGATAACCGCAAGACACTTCCTGATTTAATTTAATGAATCACATCTTAGAATATCCAAAGCCTTAAACTAAACTTATTCATGACCTTTGTTTCTAACTACAAGTTCAAGAAACTTAAGTAGTCACAACTTGTACAATTTTGAGTATTTAGTTTAGCATACTGGTGTATCAAGGTTCAGACAAGCAATTATTGTTCTTATGATTATATCATAGCATTCAAGAAAACTCATATTCACACCAACATTTAATTCCGACAATAAGGATTAAACATTCACGATTTCAAGTTACATCTAAACGACAAGATAAATTATTGGTTAGTTCGCATCCATAGATGACAATTACTGATCATCCATGCCTTTGTACATTATCTAAGGCCATATACTAATTAGAACTTTCTACGTTCCAATTTACGTTGCTTGGGTCTTGTCAGGTGGGACTATGGCGTTCAATTTCCTTTTTTGAGGTACAATTGGAATTGAGAGATGCCAATTGGCTTCAACTCATACCACAAGTTACAACTCGTACAAAAGGAGCGTATAAATGAAATGGATCCCTAGAATTATTCATATCTTCAAGTAGATTAGATGTAGACGTCAACACACCGATCCACATGAGTCTATTCAACATTTTCTCTTGTTTGGGGAGAAAGGTTACCTGGCTCTGATACTAATTTTTCATGACCAACCAACCTAGCCGTGCAGAATGTATAACAACACCTAAATAGGATAACCCTAGATTTCTAAACCATTTTAAGCCATGCGGAAGACTAAGAAAAATAAAGAACGTTTAGCATTCATAATACTTTTTGTAAAAGAAAGAGTTTTAGCCAACAACTTGAGTTCATAATTGTAAAGTAACATACAACCCATGGGTCTTATCTAAATAGGTACTAGAGCTACTGAAATTACAAGGTATAAAATTAAAGTATAAATGATGTAGCGTCCACCATATGGAAGTGAAAGCAGAAACTATTGGAGATTGTCTTCGACTTTACCTGAGAAACATCATTGATCCAGAAACTATACTATGCCAAAAAGGCATAGCAAGGATAGTATTCGTACAACCACATGTACTGGTAGGCACAATCACACAACCCTATACCCACCACATAATATAAGAAATTGACTAGCAAAACATGTAGCAAGACTATACATTCCTCCACCTTTAAATTTTCCTATCCTTACCATATCCGACTACTTAAATCACACTAGTACACTTGAATCTTACCCCTTACTCACTCCATTCTTTATCATAACTTTAAGAATTTTGTCTCTTGGAGGAGATTCTTCATATAATTATCACCAACTAGGTTAGCCATATAAGACACGTTCTTACGTTTTCTACAAGACCACTAAACCCCAAACTCTATTGTACATTCTATCAAACGTATTAATCATCTCACCACTAATCCCCTACCAAGGTAATATTTTACTTTTAGAAATTTACAATGTAATGCTACTCAGATTAAAAATAAAAATGCACACTACTAGTTACCGCTCTAGGGTGCACATAATGATCCTAAACCCTTGACCTCCACTTGTCATATCACATACCATTTCAGCCTAATCATTCACAATTCATTCCACAAAGAGATATACCCCAATAACTTAAAAGACTACTACCCACACATATGTATATATATGATGAAAAAACTAGTTATTATTTCAGGATCAACGGACAATTCCACATTTAGAGTAATACACCTATATAAAAAATCAATGGTCTTCTCATGGAACCAATTCCCAAACTTTTAGTGTGTTGGATCATGACATGCGGTCCAATTTACTGTGTCAGATCATGACACTTGATCCAATATGAATGTTTTATACATGAAATACTATCTTAGTTAGTACGTCAAAATTTGATAGTCATTCCAATGTGTATGTCAGTACGTGACATGTGATCTAAGTTAGTACAACCACAATCACGATAACAATGTACATTCTTAAAATCATACAATCATGTGTTAATCCATGACATACAACCGTGTGTTTATACTCATTCGCATTTGATGATCAATTGTACAAAATTGACATACATACATGCATTACAATAAAGAAAATAATCACACACATAAAACAAATGTGAAATCAAGCCATAATGTACCTTAGTTCATTACAATTAAGAAAATAATCACATACATAACACAAATGTGAAATCAAGCCATCACCTACTTAGTTCATCGATTGAGGCTTCCATCTACAGTATACCTGTGATGTAACTCTATGATACAACTAAAATCATCTCCCTTCAATGCAAGAAATCCTACACATGAATTCTACCATCAATTTCCAATATACCACACTGTGAAAATGGATTTATAACTACTCAATTAATAAACCTATACCTAGGGTCCAAGCATTCGTAGAGGGATTGTAGTTCGAACTATGGTTTTTTAGATGACAAGACGAAGGATTTGAGTAGAAATCTACAATCTATTGATGCTCTTAAGCTAGAAATTTATTTATTCTTCCTTCCAAAGCCTAGCAAAGCCTTTTGAGGGTTTCTAGGGTGATCCTTGAATTTTTTTTTGGTGTTTTTGGAAAAAACAAAAAATTATACTTCACGTTATTCACATTCTACCTTGCTCATCTTTCTTTGACAACTACTTATTCCGCTAGAGTGTTATTGCTCTAGCGACATTTGTCCAACTGTGGCAGGTTGAGGGGCCCAATTTTACTAACGTTTTTCATTTCTAAAAAGGTTCGTGTCATTATAACTCATGTAACACTGCCATAATCATTTCCAAAGAGGGATAAATCTAAGGATTAAAATATTATAATATCATTTGAACAAGTAAGATGATCAATTTTGACACTCAATTTTGGCTTCCATACCGTATATACTCAATGTTATCAAATAATGAATTCAATGCCCTAGAGAGAACTGCAACAAATAAAATAAATAAAGAAGGAGATAGAGGATACTTGATTTACACCCTTGGTGGAATAAAAATAGTCATGTACAAGCCAATTTATAAGAATTTAATACCCTTTTTAGCAATCAACCTCAAAGTCATGTTAATAAAAGTTTGTGTGTGTCTAGAGTCTTTTGTAGAAGTTTTAACAAGTTTTGTATTTGTTTTGCAGGAAAGAAGTTTAGGCGGCTAGGTAAGGAAACAACTAAAAATAATTTAGCACAGGACCTACGGAGGCAATCGACAGTCTGTCATTCAATCGATGGAGTGTAGTTAGTTACCGTGGATGGGCAACTTAGGACATTGAAGAAAAATCGAGGAAGTATGACCAAGTGTGAATCTACGAGATGCAATGGCAGTCCGTCGATTGATTGATGGACTGTACTAGTGAACCGTCGTTTGGTTCAGAGACGGTTGCAGTACCCAAGTTTGGAAAAATTCTAACTGTGGAGCGACGGAGGGGCATCGACGGACCGTAGATGCATCAACAGTCCGTGTTATTGGTCCATTGATTGATTCAGAGAAGGTTCCATCCGAAGAGTTAAAAACTATTCCAAGTCCTGACAGATAGAAGGAGTCTACAGGCTGTCGACAAATTAACAATCCATCAGTTGTTCTGTTTATTAATGCTGCGTCAACTCAAAAAATTTTCCTTATTTCATTTCCTTTTTCTATAGGACTATGTTTTCTCTCTATATAGGACTTTAAAGACTCATTTTGGGGTTAGATACTATTATTATTTTTATTTTTTTGTGTCTTGGAGATTGGGTTTTGCAAACTTTGGAAATTAATCAATTTTGAATTTGGTTTGAAAATATTTCTTTCAATTTCAAGTTGAATTTCTTGTTATCTTCTTATTGTTATGTAAGTTCATGATTTTTTCCTTCAAAACTATGAATTGTGATCTTGCTTGCATTGGTAACTAAATCCACAACTAGGGTTGTGGGAACCATGGTTAGTTAACAAAGTATAACTAGCAATTAAGCAATTCTCAAATAGTGTTTTTACATGTATTGGTAGTTCTTTTGCTTAGAAGTATTTTTAACGAGTGCACGCGTTAGAACTCGCCTTGTTACTACTTGTTGGACCAAGGATGTAGGAATAGGAAAAGAATTACCAACAAAGATTTAGTAGGATAATATCTTATAGGCTAGTATCTATTGGTGAGAAGTAACAACTAAGCCATACATCAATTATGCACATAGTCGGACTAAGGATTTAGCGATACCTAACTTGCTACTTTGCATTCAAAACACTAGGAAATAATTGCTATTGCTAGGAATACGATGTTATGAACATGTGAGGAACACATATACCCTAGTTATTCTTAGAACTTGATAAAAACTCAACAAATACTGTTTTTTATTTGTTAACTTAGAGTGTTTAAGAAACTTGTTTCATAAAACCCCTCTTTAATTACTTGTTTTCAGAAAGACATTGGCTAAGTAGATGTAATTGTGAATTAAAGTTAAGTTAAGACAATTTTCCTTGTGGGATCTACCTCAACCTACTAAGTGGGTCCTATACATGATTACGACCTCTTATACTTCTGTAGGGAGCTATAATTTGAGGGTATCAAACTTTGGCACCACTGCCAGGGAATCTAGCTTTTAGATTAACTTTAAGTTACATTATTCAAATTTAGTCAATGAATTCCTGATTTTACTTTTTTGTTTTGTATTTGTTTCTTTTATGTCTAGATCTAGTGTATGCCAAGTAGACGGTGCCTAGGCGAACCACTCATTCCATTCGATATCCAAACTTTATCGAACCTAATGAAGAATGGAGAATTAAGAGTTTTCAACCAACCCTAACAGAGTGAATTTAGGTGATGGAGCAGGCCATTTGCCTCCATTACTAGTTGAGGCACACAATCAAGTACGAGTTGAGAAAAAACTGGGAGAGTTTGTGAGAATTCAACCTCCAACAGCTCAACGACTTCAGGATTACTATAAGGGCAACGTGAACATTGCAGATTCTGATGGACCTCTTGCCCTACACCGTGTACCACATGGGAACACATTGTGGTGACGAGTAGCTTGATGAAGATGCTCACCACGAGGTATTTATTCTTGGGACTTCCATCGGAGGACCCATATGCTCATAAATCTAAGCAGAGGTATTTGTGCAAAAGTTGTTTGGGTAAACCAGACTTGGATATGAACGTCATTGGATTGTATGTGTTTCCTTTAGCACTGATAGGAGATGCCTATTTATGGTCCACCAAGCTTCCCTACAACTCTATTTATACTTGGGATCAGTTGCGAGATGTGTTCTTTGCAAGGTACTATCAAGTGTCCAAGAAACACAACCACAAAGATAAAGTGAATAACTTTGTGACACTACCGGGAGAGTCGGTGAATAGCTCTTGGGATAGATTTACTGCATTCGTGAGAGGCATCCCAAACCACCACATTGATGATCAGTCACTAAAAGAGTACATCTACAAAGTGAAAGATGACAACAACAAAGGAGTGTTTGATACTATTGCGAGTGGATCCTATGGGAAATGTACCTATGCTGAGATTGCAAAGAAGATGGAGAATATATCTCGCAACAACAAGTCCTGGAGCACTAGAAAGTTAGGCATTGGAGAAGCACCTTCATGCTACAAGCTATAAACAACCCAACAACAGATGAGATGTGTGAAGAGTTGGAAAATATGAGAACTCATCTAGGGTTGTTTTTAAAATATGTGAGTGGAGATCCATAGACGGTAAATATGCGAAACTATTTGACTAAATCACCACCGCCATTATATGAGTACTATTATGACAAGGAGGCCTATATAGTGAATGATCAGATGATGGGATTCCGACCAAACGCCCAAGGCTCTAATCAAGAGAATTGACGCCAAGGTGAAAGAAACCAAGGTCAAAACTATGGTAACTACAATCTAAAGGGTCAATATGCCCGAGAGGGCAACAACAATCGCGATAACAACTTCAACTGGAATAACTATGGTAACAGGAATGATCGGACTGGACCATATGTTCCTTCTCAAAATCGATAAGTTGCTCTTAGGGACAATGGAGGTAGTATGGCGCGAGTTGAGGATATGCTGCAGAAGATGATGAGGAGGGTCGATGCGAGTGATGAGAATGTCAAGAAGATGAGCGGTGACCTAGATAACATCTGACAAAAGGTGGATGCACATGTTGTTTTGATAAAGCATCTTGAGCTACAGATGACTCAGTTGTCTACTAATGTAAACCCACGTCTACCTGGAACTCTTCCAAGAAACACCATCCAGAATCCTGAAAATGATGGGCATTGCATGGAAGTCAATACTCGTGTAGGTAAGCAGACCATTGATCCACCTATGCTGTTTGTAGTAGAAGGTGATATGAGAAAGTACAAAGATGTAGTAGAAGCTAGTGACAAGTTTGTAGAAAAACTGGCAAAATAAGCAGAGGTTCCATAGAAAGTGGTTCCCATTTCTAGACCTCCACCACCATTCGCTCAGAGATTAGTGAAGAAGAATGAAGATGGTAAATATTAACAATTTATCACTATGTTGAAATAGATTTCCATTAATGTCCCTTTTTTAGAAGCTTTGGAAAAATTGCCTTGTTATGCTAAGTTTATGAAAGACGTGGTGACAAAGAACAGATCGGTGAGTTTTGAAGATGATGACAGAATACAACATTGTCGTGCTATTGCTACAAGGTCTCTCGTGCAGAAGAAAGAATATCCCACCTTCAATATTTTATGTACTATAGAAATGTTATAATTTTCTAAGGCATTATGTGATCTTTGTGCGAGCATAAATCTCATGCCTATGTCCATTTATAAGAAGTTAGACTTCTGTGACCCAAAGCCTATTTCAATGTGGTTAGTGATGGTCGATCGAAATATGAGGAGGCCCATTGGTATACTCTATGATGTACTTGTGAAAGTGGAGTCATTCATATTTCTGGCCAATATTGTGATTCTTGATTATGAGGTTGACTTTGAGATCCCCATTATTCTAGGAAGACCATTCCTTGAAACTGTGCATGCCTTAGTCGACATGGAAAAGGGGCAGATGAAATTTAGATTGAACAATGGAAAAGTAACTTTCAATATATGTAGGTCCATGAAGCATAGTGGTGACCTCTAAATGGTAACTGCTATATCCTACAGGGTTAAGAGTATATCTGAAGCGCAAATTGAAGAGCGACTAGATCTCGAGGTACTAGCAGCAATTATCATGACTTTTGATAGTGATGGTATTGAAGAGTATGTGTCTTGGTGCTTCGCTTGAACGAAACGAATATCAACCAAAGTAGAAGAAATTCGAGTTGGATATGAAACATTGCGAGTATCAACCCGCAAAACTATCTATCGGGAGGCCCCAAAGTTAGAGCTTAAGGCTCTACAACCTCACATGAAGTATGCATTCTTGGGTAGAAATGACTCTTTGCTGGTGATAATTGAAGAGATTTGAATGGACAATAAGTTGTCACATCCTGGGAGCACCCCCTAGAAGTAACCGGTGTTGTCGTCCTCGAAGAGGACTAAGACTGACCTCTTAGCATTCATCATTACATTTCATAGGTTAAATAGTGGAAAATTTAAAACTTTTTAACTACTTCTACATTGAGGATTACACCTCTCGCTTACATATAATATATACATAGGGAGTTTACATAGACCCCTCGCAATAGGAATCAATACATAGGATTCTACTTTTATTTAACATACATAATATAGCAATATAGATTCATATGAATGTCTAGGATAAATCTCATATTAAACCATCTAAAACGACTACAACATTTGGCGTAACCCATAATTCATAACAATAAAGAAGTCTTATAGGCATATAGAAAGTCATCAAAGAAATAGAATGAACTAAATTGTCTTTATGACTAAACAATATATAATAGGTATATAGTGACATTGTCCTCAGAAAGTGAGGACTAACTGAACTTGGAGAATATGATTCAAAGCCTTATTCAATAGTCCTCTAAAAGCTCAATGACTAGAACATACATTTTTATAGTAAACATAGAAACATGGGTTAGTACATCACTTGTACTAAGTATAGGCATATGCACATCAAAGCATTTGAAACATGCATGAAAAAGAGACATTTACTTTGGACGACATGCCAAGTCATTTGAAAGCCTTCATTGCACATTCAAGAACCCATATAAGCTAATAACCACATATTCATGAAGAAAAGATCATATCTATCACAAGACTAACATCATCAAGTATAATAAAGTCAACATATGCATTAGAACACTAGAACCATATAAAAAACAACTTCAACATCATGTTATAATAACAAAACATGTATGAGAATTCATAACCTTACAACATATACAAGACTCTTACTCATATCCCCACGTCAAATCTAGAAGTGCAATGACCAAGTAAAGCCTTATAACCTTACTCAACTAAGTAAACCAAATAAGGGATCTTAAGCAATGATAACTCACATAATATAGCATCAAGAGTAGTCAACATCATGTTTAGCAATATACACCAATAACATGTTCATACCTAAAACCAACATCATATAGTATCATCAACATGTAATGTAAACATATGCATATCATTCACTTTATAAGATTACAAGAACATCCTTCTAAGACTTTCATCAAGGCTAACTAGTGCAATGTGTAGGTTGTGTCTCATACCCGTACCTAGACTAAGTCAAATCCCTTAAGTCATTTTAGGTATAGTTCACTTTATTACTTTATTTAACTTTTTGGAACATCTGCCTTAACTGACATAGACCACATGAGCTAATATGGAATCCAGTGTCATGAAACCCTACACCAAAAGAAGGTGGAATACGTGCCAAGGTAGTACAAAGATATGAACATAGCATCTAGGTTGATCCACTAACTAGTATTCCTATGGGAGAAACACAATTCAAGAACTAGTACATATTAATTATAGCCCTCTTCATGACTTTGGCATTATAGTCTCCAATCTCATGAGTACAATAGTGAACCTACCTCCCCTACATGGGAAGGAACACTCCTCACTAGTAGTTCACTCGGTGCTAAGCTAGAGTCCCTTTTTGAAATATATTTCTTTATCAATCATAACTTAGTTTAGGTCATAGGAGAATAGATCCTTGTATAGTCATCATCATTATCTAAATAGGAATTGCATGAGAACATCCTTTCAATACAACCCTCATATGTGAAATTACCACATTAAAATCATCATATCATTGTAAGGCACATAGGTACTTCATAACCAACCTTATATCATTACATATGCAACATAATCTCATAATCACATAATCAAGACATTTAAATTGCATCATCATACTACACCTAGTTAATCCAGTTACCAAACAAACTTTAATTGAGCTTCATCGGCAAGTACACACCATCAAAATTGAGGTAAAGGTTTAGGATAACAAATACTTACCTAATCTCCTTCAAAACCCATCATCGTGGTCTTACCATCAACCAACAAATTTCATCCAATAATTGGTGTAGTAACATCATTCAATCATAATTAATACAATAACTAGATCAATTGCATCATCACTATCCCAATTAACATCTATTCATAACCTAGGGTTAGGGGAAATAGGGTTCATCATGAATTTTTCAAGAAATGTTTCCAATCCCAACAATAAATTATCCTAGGAATTCCATAGATGAATTAGAATTGATAAAAACAAGTCTAACAATCAATATATTCATCAGTTCCCGTCAATTTATAAGCAAGATCCAAGATTTAGGGATATTGGGGAAACACACATGATCCACCCGAATTTCCCACAATTATAATAATTACTCAATAATATACACTTAATTATCCATGTGTAATCAAAATTAGTCATAATTAATCATCAATTTCAAGTTTAGAAGAAAATCCATTAGAAGAGGAAAACCCATTGGAATTGGGTAATTTAGAAAATAACTTTGAAAAGACCTCTTGAAGAAAGGAATCCCAAGATTAAAAAATCATACCTTAATGAATCTTAATCCACGAAATACTAGAGAAATTGGTCTTCTTCTTCAAGCTTTCTTACTTCTTCAATAGAGGATTTTTGGAGAGAAAATGTAGAGAGAGATGAGAGCTTTTGGGTTTTATTCTGGGGATTTGATCTAGGTGAATGAAAATGATTTAAAACTGACCCTTAGTAAATTAATAGTCACCATCTAAATTACCCAAAATACCCCTCACTTAATTAGGTCTTTTTGCAAAGTCAAAATGTTTAAAATAGGACACTAACGAATATGGGAAATGGTTGCATGTTGCGGGGTCAATTTCACATTTTATTTTTGAAATCGGTGTTGAGTCTGTGATCTTCGTGTAGAATACGCATCACCAGGAAACTTGTGCCTCCTCATGTTGGATGTGCAACAAGCAGTAAACCTTCATCTCTTGGCTGCGGGCAGGCGCTTGCCTATGTTCGAGTCATCCTCAAGGACCCTTCCAGTTGTCCTTTAGTAGTTGTTACTAGATGTTTAGACCCTATATACTATTATTTAACTATTTAAAGTATTTTTAAAAGTTTTACACTTCATACAATACTCCCAAACCTTCACACAATATAGGGACATCTACTAGTTCAATTTCGCTAGTTTTCGAACGTCATGGACGTTTCTTGACGCCTTAACTCTAAAACTTCCTAAATGCTTTATAAACATTATTTTAGGCTTAGAAATAGTTTTTTAAAGTTTAGGTCATCATGTGACTCTATCTTAGGTCATGAACTCTTGGAGTGTTACATTATCCCCTAGGAAAACTCGTCCACGAATGACACTAAAATATTTTGTAGGGAAAATTTAGACTCAAACTAGCAACATAACCAACAACATGCATATAATCATCATGAGTCACAACTCATAGGATTACATCACAACTCCATTCAAAACATAATCATGACATTACACATTGCAATTCAAATCACAAGTCATTTCACGTAAGAGCTCAACTTTCATAACACTTATTGAGAGAATTACCTTCTCAACACCAATCATAAGCTCAAAATGACACCAAAGAGTTACCATGCTATTCTTATCAAGACAACATCTAAGGACCAATAATCTCAAGAAGGCAAAAACATATATTTAATATAAGTTCAAGTTAACACAAAAAGCTTCTTGTATGAAAAATCATTTTGACATAACCTTTATTAAAATATGAAAATCATTGCAAAACAAGCCAAATTCAATTTATTCATTATTTTTATTAATATTTGGAATGAATGACCTTAATTATCAAACAAATGAGGATAACGGGACTGAATGTCGGCCCCTCGACCTCCTGTTTTGCTCCCTTAACTAGGTGATTCTTCCATAACACCTTTACGAAAGACACCTCCTTGTTCCTCCACTTCTTCACTTGTCTATCAAAGATTTCAACCGGAACCTCCTCATAAGAGAGGTTCTCTTCCAAACCTATACCCTCAATAGGAAGCACGGACTCGGGATCACTAATGCATTTTTAAGCATGGATACATAGAAAACTAAATAAACCAAAGAGAGCTCACTAGGTAATTTCAACTAGTATGCAACCTTTCCAACCCTTTGAAAAATTTCATAGGGACCCATAAATATCAACACTCCCTTCATAAGTGAAACTTTTAGATACACTTTATCCTCTTCTTCAAATTCTAAATCCCTTCTCCTATGGTCGGCATAAGATTTTTTCAACTGTAAGCTTTTGAAAGGAGACACAAATATATATGAATAGAAACTATTATTATACAAAAACTCAACCAAAGGCAAATGTTTATCCCAATTTCCCTTGACATAAATTACGCAAGCTCTAAGAATATCCTCAAGGGTTTGAATAGTGGGCTCTGTTTGACTATCTGTTTGGGGGTGAGAAGCGGTGCTTAGCTTCACGTTGGTACCCAACTCTTTTGTAACGACCTCAAAAACTCAGATGTGAAGTATGCACCCTTATTTGATATGATGGATAACGGAATACCATGGCGACACAGAATCTCATCTATGAATATTTTTTGCATAATTTTCCGCCGAGTATGTAGGCTTGACGAGCATAAAATGCGAATTTTAATACCTATCTACAACTACCATTGTTGAATCATGTTGCTTTTGTGTCCGAGTTAAACCTTCCACAAAATTCATATTTATGTCTTCCCACTTCCAAGTGGGAACTTTTATTTTTTTGATGTAAACCACTTGGCTTTTGGTGCTCGACTTTCACTTGTTGGCAATTTGGACATTTTTCAACAAATTCCGTATGTCCCCTTTTACGCCTTCCCAAGAAAACACTTCTCTAAGGTAATGACACATATTTGTAGAATTCGAATGAATGGAATGATGAGAACCATGATCTTCCTTGAGAATCTTGTTCTCAAGTCATCAACATTGGGCACACGTAACCTTTCTTGATACCTCAAAACACCATCCTCCCTTAAGGATAATGACTCATTAAACTTACCAAGAACTGACTCCTTCAACTCAATTAATGGTTGATCAAGGTGTTACTTATACTTTACCTCAACCACCAAAGACGATACAGAGTTATGATGGACCATAAAACTATCATTTGAAGAATCTTCCAATCTAACAGCTAAACAAGCCAACCTTTGAACATCTTTCAGTAGGTCTTTTTTGGATTTTTCTACATGAGTTACGCTACCTATGTTCGTATGACTTAGATCATCTACAACCACATTGGCCTTACCCGGGTGTTAGAGAACACTCATGTCGTAAGTCTTCAGTAATTCCAACCATCTTATTTGTCAAAGATTTAACTCCTTTTGAGTAAACACATGTTGAAGGATATTGTGGTCAGTATATACATCAAGATTAACACCATACAAGTAATGCTTCCATATTTTCAAGAAAAACACCACGGTCGCTAACTCAACATCATGTGTTGGGTAGTTCTTCTCATGCACCTTAAGTAGTATAGAAGCATAAGATACTACTTTCCCATGTTGCATAAATACACAGCCTAAACCCACTCAGGATGCATCACAATATACAACGAAGCCCTTGGTACCCTCCGATAAAGTCAAAACCATAGTGGAGGTAAGCCTATCTTTCAAGATTTGGAAGCTCCTTTCACATGCCTCCAACCACTCAAATTTCATAATCTTTTGGGTCAAGGTAGTCAAGGGATATGCAATGGACACAACCATCCACAAACCTCATATAGTATCCTCCTGCTAGACTTAAGGAATTTCTTATGTCGATTGGAGTTAATGGTCTAGGCCAATTCTTGACCGCCTCAGTTTTCCTTGGATCAACCTCAACTCCCTCACAAGAGATAATATGACCAAGAAACTCCACCGACCTCAACAATGATTCACATATTCTATAACTGGAAAATAGTTGGTTTTCCTTAAGAACTTGCAACACCATGCTAAAATGGTCAATGTGTTCACCCTCATTTTTTGAATATACCAAGATGTCGTCAATGAAGACAATGAAAATGAATCTAGGTAAATTGAAAACACCTATTCATTAGGTCCATAAATGTCGTCGGGGCATCAGTGAGACCAAAGGACATTATTAGAAACTTGTAGTGACCATATGTAGTTTGAAATGTCATTTTTTATATATCCTCACCTCTTACCCTAAGTTGGTGATACCCTTATCTTAAGTCAGTCTTAAAGCTTGCCCCTTGGAGTTGATAAAAAAAGTCATCAATCCGAGGGAGAGGATACTTGTTCTTAATAATGACTTTATTGAGTTGAACATAATCAATACAAATTCTAAGGGACCCATCCTTCTTTTTCAAAAACAATACCGGATCACCCCATTGAGAAAGACAAGGTCTAACGAATCCTTCATCTAGTAAGTCATTGATTTGAGCCTTCAACTCCTTCAATTCGTACGGTGCCATCCAATAAGGAAAAATATAAATGGGTTGGTATGCGGTAGAAAGTCAATGCCAAAATCAATTTCCCGTTGAGGGGGATTTCGGGAAGATCATTAGTGAAGACCTTCTAATATTCCCTCACTACGGGAAACGTCTCAATGGGAGGAACTACGGAGTATAAATTTTTGAATCTCACAATTTTATATAAACACACTTTGGATATCATCATACAAGCCTTTAACAAGAAACGATACGACCTCTAGGAGTAGAATTTCCCTCCTTCCACTCTAAGATGGGTTCATTTCGAAATTTGAACTTGACAGTTCTTGTTATACAATCAATGAAAGCAAAACAATCATGAAACCAATACATTCCCAAAATAACATCAAAATCAACCATATCAAGTTCTACTAATTCAACATGAGTAACTCTATTGGGCAACATTATAGCAAAATTTTTATATACCCTATTTGCAACCACCAAATCACCTACTGGGGTAGTTACCATAAAAGGTTCATTTAAGATATTGGGCAAAATATAAAACATAGTAGCTATCAAGGGAGTTAAAAAATATAATGTAGCACCCGTTTCAAGTAAAGCATACACATCAATAGATAAGACTTGTAACTTACCGATAACCACATCAGGATACCTCTCTTATTCACCCGTAAAGCGAAGAACATAAAAATATTTCTTCTATGGAGCATCCGTATTAGAATCACTATCTTGATCTTCCCCACTTCCTTTGTCTTGACCCTTCGTATTAGAGAAATATTTAACCTTGTTGCCACTCTTTCCACACCCAAAGAAATTGCCCGTCAAAATAAGGCAATCACCATAATGCTTCTTGTCACACTTTCCACAAGTTGGCTTCTTGCTTGGTGAACTAGTGCCTCTTCCATTTTGAGACTTAGGGTTACACACCCTATCAGCACGAACCTTGGGAAATTTTTGAAGGAACTTGATTAGAAAAACTCTTCTTGAACTTAGTCTTGTCTTTAATGTCAAGCCCATTTTTAGAAAAACCACCTTAATAAGACCTTGCCTTCTTGGCCTACCAATTCTTACCCCTTAGCCTAGTTTCTTTCACTTGTTGATCATGAACTATGAGACGATAAATATTCATATTATCATGAAGCATAGCTGAAATACATTCTTTCACCAAGTTATCGGACACCCTCGTAAGAAAATGACTCATCCCATCCCTTAGGTTTGAAACCAAGGATGGGTCATACTTGGAAAACTTAGTAAATTTCAAAGAGTACTCAAGTACACTCATACCTCCTTGATGAAAGTTGATGAATTCTTCCACCTTTGCTTCCCTAATCTCTCTAGAAAAGAACCTATCAAGGAAATCCCTCTTAAAGATCTCCCAAGTCACTGTACCACCCCTTAGTGCCCTATTTTCCCTCCATTTTATGTATCATGTTTGGGACACATCTTTGAGTTGATAGGCTACCAGCTCGTCCTTCTCATTTGAGATCACACCCATAGCATAGAAAATCTTATAAACCTCATCGAGGAAATCTTGTGGGTCCTCATTCGACTTCTACCCGAAGAACATATGCGGATTCATTCTAGTAAGTCTCTCTAGCATGAGGCCATAATGTTAGCATGTCCAGGAAATCTAGGTTCAATCTCCCTATTCACTTGGGTCATCATGGCTTGAACTTGTGAAGTGACAACATTAGCTTGAGAGGTCATGGCTTGGGTGAAAGTGAGAAAGACTTCTCTTATCTCTCCATCGGTCAACGGTGGAGGACACTGGAAATTGATCATCCATATAAACCTTTTTAAATGGAGGGACTTAATTGTATTGTGGAGGATCTTGGTTGTCACGAACCTCAACATTAGAAATCCCTTCCTCAACCCTTCTTGTCAATACCCTTTATGACAACCTTAAAATAGGCTAAGGTATATAGAGCCTCACATGAGCCTAAAAATTTAAATAACAGGTTAATTAAGTGTTTTATAGATTTAATAATTTATTAGAATTCATTTGGAGGTCAAACGTCCAAAAATGTCCAAGACGTTCGAAAGTTGGTCTTTAGACGTGCTAGCAAGTCATTGTATGTTTGCGTTGTGTTTATGTGTTGTTTGGAGCTGAGAATCTGTGTATATGACTCTAATATCTTAATATACATATTAAGGGTAAAAAATTTGGCCTACGACTCCCCAGGGACCACTCGAAGGGCCCCGAAGGAAGACCCTAACATTGGACAAAAGGCTACCCAAGGCAGCGAGCACGCCAAGATTTGGACTTGCCCTGTGAGGAACGTGCTTAGCACCGACCTCACTGTCCCAAAAGTTATTTTGGTCAGAATTATGAGGTTGCCCCATGATGAGCAGCCACTCCCTGATCCGGTAGCTTCGTTTGTTAAGTGAATTTTGACATGTCTAAGAGTCTCAATTCGTGTGGGAGTGTTTTTTAACTTAGGGGATGTTTTATTAACTGTTTTAGGACCTTTTTAAACCCTTTCCCAAGTAAAAACCCAAATACCCGTTAATAAATCACATTCCCAAAGTTCTCTTTCTATTCAAAAAAAACCCCAAACCCTCCATTGAAGACAAAGCTCAAGAACAAGCTTTGGAGTTGGATTCTTGGAGATTTCTTCTCAGATTTTCATGGGGTTTTAAATGTACAGTATATCGTGATCCTTCATCCATAGATAAGAATTCATCTATGGAGTCCTTTCAAAGCTTTTTTAAACATGATTTTAATATCAAAACTCCCAATTTTCAATCTAGCCATGGGTTCATTGTAAAATTGATTTAAAAACAATTATAATGATGAATATATGTTTATTTAGTGATTTTATAATGAATTTATATCCAATTTTATGAAGAACTCATGATCCTCCTAATTTCTCAAATTAGCCTATACGGTGGGTCTTGTGATCTTGACTTGATATTTATAGAATTGTAATTAGATTGTATTGAATTGCTTGTTTATATTACATTCTATATAAATTGAATATGATTGTGGAGTAATTATAAAATATGATCATTATCTTGGAGATTTGGTAATTTGACCTATTTCTTATATTCGCTTAGAATGTGCTTTGAATTCTGTTGATTGGTATGGTCCACTTATGGTGGAGGTGTTTACATTCTTGTACATGTTTATGTGTTATGATCATGTCCTTGAAGGCATTATATTCAAGATGAATTGATATGATGATTTTTATGTTAGGAAGTCAAAGGATTTAGCCTTGGTTCTAATATCATGTTCTAAGTAAATTGATATTATGTGAAATATATGAATAATCTTCCACACTAGTTGCATGACCTAGGTGTGGATGATGTTTCGTATATGTGATGACCATGTTAGGGTTAGGTGTGGTCTATACGGCTAATGATGATGAATATCCTTATAGGATGACCCTTACCTATATGAACCCTATATGAATGTGTGATCAAAGTATCCGAAGAGTCTTCTATTCTAATGATTGAGTATCTTATTCTATCCTATAATGTAATGTGAGTTTGCGGAGTCTATAGTTCTTAATACTCTATTTGTGTATGACTTGAGACTTTAGGAAAGGTTATACATGTATTGTGATCTTTAGAGGGTGGCTTCCTCAATGTTAGGTGTTAAGGTATTATGTGATCTTGTTGACCAATGAACACACACACTTCATGCATAAAGGCTTTAATATATTTAAGGGAGTTAGATACTAGCACCGTGTGAACATAAAAAATGATAGTAGGAGCTTTATGTTAGTATGTCCGACTTCCCACAAAGAGAACATTCACGTTTAGTAAGTCCACATTCCCAACAGAGATATTGTCTCATGGAAACGTCCATGTTAGAAATTCAATGTTTCTAGTAGTAATCTCCATATTCCATAACTACATGCCCCCGTAGGTTATAGCTTGTGGTTTCTACCTAGATAGTTTTGTATGATTAATTACACCTTAGGCAAGTGTTAACCCTCTCTTTTTAGTGTGGGGGTAGAATAACGAATTCGATGTAGCTCACATGGTCTATTTTGGTTATGGCTATGTCTACCAAAGTAATCAACAAACTAAAATAAGATTATGAACTATAACCACAACTCCCTAAGGAGGTTACTAAGTATAGGTAGGACTATATACCATACTGACGCATTGCAATAGTGAACTCGAAGCAAGGATAAAATTAATATATGTATGAAAGTAAGACTTATGTTATGCATGTATGAATTGTATGAGTGCATGTTAAGTGACCTTGTTATGCTAAGATGAATGTGCATGTGAGTTACATTTGTGACTTCTAAATGAAATTACTTAGTATATATGGGGTTATGGGACTCTATGTGTACATTGCACAAGTAATCTTGTGAAGGGGTTATAAGGGTACTTTACCTATGATATGAACTAAATAATTTATGACTAAGGTTGTAGTAAAGGAAAGAGTCCTTATATGTTTGTTGAAAGTATGTGGCCTTATGACTAGTTATGAATGAATGTTCTATGACTTTTTCAGTATGTTATGACTAGTCTAGGGTGACTCCTTAGGTACACTTGGTGGGAGTAGCATTTTTGGATGCGACCTACACATTGCACAAGTGTGACTTAGGAGTTGTCTTTGGTGATGGTCCATATGTGAAGTTGATGTCTTTGATGTGCTTAGGACATGTGAGTATATGTTTTTGTGTTTATGAAGCATATCATGAAAGACTATTGTAAGGTGACCTCAAAGTGATACATTGTACTAAGTACACTTGAGGGTTACTTAAGGAAAGAAGTAAGATCAAATTAGAGGTAATGAATTGTATGTATTGAATATATTTCAAAGTATGATAAATGGCTTTATATGTTGTATGAGTAGTATCCATGTCTATGTTATTTATGTGATCTATATTAAGCTTTCATGTGCCTATGTTAATGAAGTTTACTAAAAAGGCATATTTCACGATATCAAATGATATATCCTCTTTAAATGCATGTTTTTGCATGATTCTCATACTTAGTTAATTGTTGTACTAATACATGAACTCTTGGAATATGGGTACTGGTGTTCCTTCTATCTATGTGTGTTGAATATATTATTGAATGAATGATTGTGCGCTTGTAGTCTTGACACATTAAACTTTTTGTGTTTAAAGTGTCATTTGAGGACGAATGTTTCCAAGTGTGGGATAATGTGATGACCCTAAAGTTGAATAGGATGAACTAGAACTTCACATAAGTTTCATGAGTTTTTAAACTGGTATAAATGATTAAAAATGACTTTAGAAGTTATTTTGGTGGTTTTAGAGGTCAAGTGTCAAGAGACATCCCTTACGTTTGGAAACTAGCCGTTTGATTTCTAGAGTGTTCTAGTATCTTGTCTTTGGTTTGGTCAGTTGTTTGGAGTCTAAAACTTTTAAAGTAGAGCCTAGTACTTATATTTGCATGTGTAGGGGTTAAATTTCTTGATACGACTCCTAAAGGACCCTGTTCAACCCCTAGAACTATAAAAAACAACTTGATTTACTAAGGGGTGTAACGTCCCTTAACCCCAACGATGGACCACATAAGAGGGGCGTAGGTCAATATATAGGCTAGGGAGCCTCAGATCCTATGGACAATTCTTTGAATAATTTTACGAGTCTGTATTACGAAGTTGTCAAACAACAAACAGTCCGTAGGTGGTGGCTTGTAAGTCCTCACCTATGTTTCTATCAAGTAATTGACAAAGTCAAGGGAGGTTTGGTAAACCCCAACCTTGGAAAATTAAATGTATAGACTGTCATTTTATATATTTTAATGTATTTTAATTATATTAAAACAATTAAACTTCCATTTATAATTCATTCTTCTAAAGCAAAACCCCTCTCCCAAATAGTTCCTTCTAGAACACCATTGAAACTCAAGAGCAAGTTCAAGCTAGAGGAGGAGATTTCAAATGATTTCTTCTCATAGGATTTCAAATATTAACGTATGGAGGCTATTTATATTTGATTAACCTTCCATTGAAGGAGTTAATTGAAAATATTTTTCAAGTTTCCATAACTAGAGAAAAACCCCAATTCTTACTCAAACTCATGGGTTCTTGCATCAAACATTTTCAATTGATAAACTATGATTATATTGATTTTAATTTACTATTTTAGGGTGAAAAAATCTATCAATCCATGATTCATTATATTCCTTAAGTTCTCCTATAAATTGGGTTTTGTGACTATGATTGATATTGTTGGAGTTGTGTTTAGATTGTATTGTATTGTTGATATATATTGTTATCTATACCTATTCTATTATTAATGGTTGGAGACTTGAATAATGGTTATCATGTATTGGAGGTAGAGTAAGTTGACCTAATTCTCTTATTATGTTGGAATTGTTCTTGTATGGTTTGACCCACTTATGGTGGAGGCGTTTACTTACTGTATGTGTATAATTATCATGACCTTGAAGGTGTTATATGGTAAATTGAAGTATTACAATGTTAAGGTATATATAAAGGTATAATGTGAAGGTTTTAATGTAGTCTCAACGATATCATGTATAAAATGTTGTGGTATTGTGAATTGAAGTATAATTCTCTCTTAATGTGTATATGTTATGATGTTTGAATGTGCAGTCTCTCCATATGTAATGTCATAACTTTCTCGGTAGACTTAGGTGCCTTTCCTTGATGCATGAAATATTTTGAATGTTATCTCTTGACTTTCTAGTCTTAGGCATCCTTTTCTAAGGTAATGAATTAATGAATGTCTAGAATCAGTTAGACCTAAATATGATGCCGTTTGTATGAATGGTTAATGAGGCATTCTAAGATATGTCTTGAATCGTCTAGACTAAGCATGATACCCTTTCATGATGAATGTATACCCCTAAATGAATGAATAACCTTGAAGTTGTGAACCTAAGTTTAAATACCTCCTTCTTGTGTGAAATGATAGACCTAGAGATAGTGAGCCGTAATGGTAGAAAACCTTCTCTTTGAATGTCAATGATTCTATCCTTCTGAAACTTGATCGGCTAGACTTAAGAATGGTGCCCTTCTTGGTAGAAGTTCTATAGGTTGGATAGACCTAATGATGGTTCCCTTTGTAGTACATATATCTACATGAACTACTCTTTAGGAACTAAGGCTATAACAAAGATTTTATGGTTAAGATGGTGTCTCTTCCTTAAAAAGGCTAGAGTCTGATAATACATCTCTAGATATCCCCTAAACCATGTGCCTACATGGGTTGCTTATAATTTCTACCCTTGGCAAGTAAAACATCTTCCATGGTGTTGGCTGTTTATGACACCGGATTCCATACCTAGCTAGTGTGGTATATCTCGATTAATTCCTCTTCCCATAATGTGAGATGTACACTCTAGTTATTGGATAGGTTCTACAATATGTATGTATTAGTATGGGATGCTATCTACACTTGTCATGAGTAGGATTTCAAAGATGCTAAAATTAGTTCCCTAAGTATTTATAGACTATTATGTGAAGTCCCCAAAATATATGATTGTCTCCTTAAATGTCTATAAAAAGAAAGTTAACTATTGGCTTAAGTTGAAAGGGAAAAGCCCTTCTTTATTGTGGTCTTACAAAGCACCTAGGTGAGGTATCAAGAGGTAGTATGGTTTACCTCTCAATGTATTACTTAGGTGGGTCTTAGGATAACTTTAGGTGGAGGGTTTAAGGTGATGAAATGGTCTATTTGACAAAGATGCTTATGATGGGATATTGTCTTATATGTGGATATAGACTTGTACCAAGCTTCTTGTACCAGTCCTATGATGTTTCAACTAAAATATCATGAAAAGTTTACATATTAAATAAATGTCCCATTTTAAGCATGTTTTTTCATGGTCATCATACTTAGTTCATATTTGTACTAAAACTATTTTGTTCATCTTTTTAACCCAAGTGTAAGTGGCTGAAATTAAAGGATCCTTTCTAAGTTGAAGTGCTTGGATTTTTGATCTTCAAACTTTGGTAAGTCCTAAAAGATTAGAGAGCAATTATCTTAGGTGTTTTATTTAATTTCATATAATATGGTTCTAATAATTCTATTTAGATTGAAAAAGTCCATTTCCCTAGGATATTGAGACGTGTCTAGATTGGCTATGTTGAGAATTAGTGTTCCACTCTTTTATAAATGATATTTTGATTGTTGACTTTGTTAAGAAAACTTTTAACTCCAAAATATTTTAAATATCTATGTGATGAATGAATGTTAAGGGCTTGTATATTACCTCTTCGAGGTTGAGTATGCCGTGTTACGACTAGGGGGTGCTCTCGGGTCGTGACAATGAGCAAGTTAAGGGCTTGTATATTACCTCTTCCAAGGTTGGGGTTTACCAAACCTCCCTTGACTTTGTCAATTACTTGATAGAAACATAGGTGAGGACTTACAAGCCACCACCTACGGACTGTTTGTTGTTTGACAACTTCGTAATACAGACTCGTAAAATTATTCAAAGAATTGTCCATAGGATCTGAGGCTCCCTAGCCTATATATTGACCTACGCCCCTCTTATGTGGTCCATCGTTGGGGTTAAGGGACGTTACACCCCTTAGTAAATCAAGTTGTTTTTTATAGTTCTAGGGGTTGAACAGGGTCCTTTAGGAGTCGTATCAAGAAATTTAACCCCTACACATGCAAATATAAGTACTAGGCTCTACTTTAAAAGTTTTAGACTCCAAACAACTGACCAAACCAAAGACAAGATACTAGAACTCTCTAGAAATCAAACGGCTAGTTTCCAAACGTAAGGGATGTCTCTTGACACTTGACCTCTAAAACCACCAAAATAACTTCTAAAGTCATTTTTAATCATTTATACCAGTTTAAAAACTCATGAAACTTATGTGAAGTTCTAGTTCATCCTATTCAACTTTAGGGTCATCACATTATCCCACACTTGGAAACATTCGTCCTCAAATGACACTTTAAACACAAAAAGTTTAATGTGTCAAGACTACAAGCGCACAATCATTCATTCAATAATATATTCAACACACATAGATAGAAGGAACACCAAATCCACATAGACGTCTACCTACAAGCACAACGGTCCGTCGAGGGTCTCCATTCCCAAACACATGAACTCTTGGAATATGGGTACTGGGACTACTTCTCTGAACTTAATGAAGAACATGCAGGATGGACCGTCATGGACACGACGGTCTGTCATGCTTTCCGTAACCCCACACTTGGTCAGACTTCCCCATCTTCCTTCAGCAGCTGCACTACGCTGCCACCTACGGACCGTCACGAGCATGACGGACCGTCACAAGCTCCATAGGTGGTCTTCTGCATTTCTTCGCTCAAAAACCTCCACATTTATCTTTGGACAGATTTTCTGCAAATAAGGAGAAACTTATATAAAAATTAGCACAAAAAGGCTTTTGGACACAATGAACTTAAGGAAAAAGTATTAATAATACCGTGAAACCACGATATATCAATCGTAACAACCTTCGAGTAATTATATCTTTGAATACAATAAAATGTTTGGGTGAAACCACATTAAGTAAGATTCTAGAGGCACGACATAGGAGTACAAGAAGATTAAAGTATGATTCTAGAAGCACGACATAGGACTATAAGAAGATGAGAGTTTCCTAAGCATCACATAGTCTCTCATTCATAAGTGTGACACGCTTCACAATTATCAATAAGAATCTACATAGACGTGTTTAAGTGAGACATCGATCCTAAAAATATTCAGTTTCATGCTTTGATACCAAGTTTGTCACATCCGGGGAGCACCCCCTAGATGTAATCGGTGTCATTGTCCTTAAATAGGACTAAGACTAACCTTTTAACATTTATCATTAAATTTCATAGGTTAAATCACGGAAAATTTACAACTTTATGACTACTTCAACATTGAGGTTTACAGATACCTCTTGCCTACACATAATATATACATAGGGAGTTTATATAGCTCCTTGCAATAAGAAGCATTGCATAGGCTTCTAGTTTTAGTTCACATACATAATATAGAAATATAGATTCATAAGAATGTCTAGGATATGTCTCATATTAAACCATCTAAAACAAGTACAACATTAGGCGTATCCTATACTTTATTACAATAAAGGACTAATATAGGCATATATAAAGTCATCAAAGAAAGAGAATGAACTGAATTGTCCTTAAGACTAAAAAATATCCAATAGCAAGATAGTTGCATCTTCCTAGAAAAGTGAGGTTATATCGAACTTGGAGAATAGGATTCCAAGCCTTCTTCAATGGCCCTCTAAAATCTCAACGGCCGGAACCTACATTTTTGTAGTAAACATAGAAACATGGGTTAGTACATAACTTGTACTAAGTAATGGTATATGCATATAAAAACATTTGAAACATGCATGAAAAAGGGATATTTACTTTGGAGTACATGCCAAGTCATTTGAAAGCCTTCATTGCACATTCAAGAACCTATATAAGATAATAACCACATTAATTAAGACAAGATTATATCTATCACAAGACTAACATCATCAAGTATAATCAAGTCGACATATATAGTAGCATAATAGAATCATGTATAAGAGTTCATAACTTTACAACATATACAAGACTCTTAATCATAACCCACATAAATCTACAAGTTCAATGACCAAGTAAAGCCCCATAACCTTACTCAACTAAGTAAACCAAATAAGGGATCAGAAGCAATGCCTAATGTCATATAATGTAGCGTCAAGAGTAGTCATCATCATGTTTAGCAATATAGACAAATCGAGTGTTCATACATGAAACCAACATCATATAGTATAATCAACATGCAAAGTCCACATATGTATATCATTCACTTTATAAGAGCATAAGAACATCCTTGTAAGACTCGCTCAAGGCTAACTAGTGCAATGTATAGGTAGAGTCCCATAACCCTATCTAGACTAAGAGACTGAGTTAAGCCCCTTCATTCATCTTAGTTAGAGTTCACTCTATTACTTCATTTCACTTTTGGAAACATCTTTCCTTAACTGACATAGACTACATGAGCTAATGTAAAATCCGGTGTCATGAAACCTTAAACTGAAAGAAGGCGGACACAAGACATGAACATAGCATCTAGGTGGATCTATTAGCTAGTACTTCAACGGGGACAATATAGTTTAAGAACTAGGAGATATAACATGGGAACCTCTTTATGTCTTTTGTATTATAGTCTCCAATCTCATAAGTAAAATAGAGAACCTACCTTCCCTACTTGGGAAGGGACATTCCTCACTACTTGTTCAATCGGTGCAAAGCTAAAGTCCCTTTTTGAAATGTTTTTCTTTATAAATTATTACTTAGTTTAGGTCATATAAGAATAGATCCTTGTATAGTAATCATCATTAGCTCAATAGGAATTGCATGAGAACATCCTTTCAATACAACCCTCATATGTGAGATTAGAACATTTGCATCATCATATCATAGTATGGCACAGATGTACTTCATACCCAAACTTATATCATTACATCTTAAACATAATCTCACAATCACATAATCAAGACATTTCAATTGCATCATCATACCACAGCCACTTGATCCAATTACAAAACATAGTTCAACTGAACTTGATCACCAAGTACAAGTCATCACAATTTGAGTAAAAAATTAGGATAAAAAGACTTACATAATCTCCTTCAAAAGTCATCATCATGGTCTTACCATCAACCAACCAATTTCCTCCAATAATAGGTGTAGTAACATCATTCCATATTAATTAATACAATAACTAGATTAATTGTATCATCAATATCCCAATTAACCTCAATTCATAACCTACGGTTAGGGGAAATAGGGTTCATCATTAGTTCATAGATAAATAGATCCAATCCTAACAATACATTACCATAGGGAGTCCATAGATATATTATAATAGATAATACAAGTCTAATAATAAACACATTAATCAGTTCCCATCAATTTATAAGCAACATCCAAGATTTGGAGAAATTGGGGAAAGGGACATGATCCACCCGAATTTCCCAAAATTATCATCAATGAAAAAAAAATCTACACTTAATTAGCCATGGGTAGTCACAATTAGTAATAATCAATCATCAATTTCATGTTTAGAAGAAAACCCATTAGAAGAGGAAAGCTCATTGGAATTGGGTGATTTAGCAATCAACTTTTGAAGGACCTCTTGGGGAAAGGAATACCAATTGTAAATAACTCATACATTAATGAATCTTAATCCACAAAATCCAAGTGAAATCCTAGAGGAATTGGTCTTCTTCCTCAAGCTTTCATGCTTCATCAATGGAGGACTTTGGGAGAGAGAAAGTAGAGAGAGAGATGAGAGCTTTTGGGTTTTATTTTGGGGATTTAATAGGTGATTGAAAAATTACTTCAAATTGAAATTTAGTCAATGTTTAGTAACCCCCTAAATTACCCAAAAGACCCCTCACTTAATTAGATCTTTTTGTGAAGTCAAAATGCAATACTAACGAATGTGAGAAGTGGCTGCGCGTCGCGGGATCAATTTCACTTTTTATTTTTGAAATATGGATTGAAAAAGTGATCCTCATGTTGACCCCGTGTCGCGAGGAAACTTTTGTGCCTCCTCGTATTGGTTGCGCGCAGGCGCTTGCCCATGTTCGGGTCCTCCTCAAGGACCCTTCGGGTGGTTCTTGGGGAGTACTTACTGGACTTTTAGACCCTATATACTATAATTTACCTTTTTAAAGTCTTTTTACAAGTTTTAACCTTCATATGACACTCCCAAACCTTCACATAACTTAGGGACGTCTACTAACTAAATTTTGCTAGTTTCCAGACGTCATGGACGTTTCTTGACGCTTTGACTCTAAAACTTCCTAAATTGTTGATAAACATTATTTAGGATTAGAAAAAGTGTTTTAAAGCTTATTTAATCAAGTTAGGATCTAGCTTAGGTCATGGACTTTCGGAGTGTTACACAAGTAGAGTGCTTAGTGGAAGTATTGAACAAGTTCAAACAAGACATTTGTTGGACTATTACAGAAATTATTGGGATCCCTCCCGGTACTTTTTCCCAAAAATCCAACTCATGTTGGATCAAAAACCAAGTATTGAACACCAAAGAAAGTTGAATCTACCTATGCAAGAGGTAGTATAAAATCAAGTGGTTAGATGTTGGAGTCATCTATCCTATTGGTGACAGAAGTTGGGTGTTTCATGTTCCTTTCATACCTAAAAAGGGTGGGATGACAGCGGCACCTAATGAGAAGAACAAGCTTGTTCCAATGTCACTAGTGTTCGGATGAAGAGTTTGCATGGACTATTGGAAGTTGAATCTGTGGACAGAAAAGGACCATTTCCCCATGCCTTGTATGGATCAGATGCTAGACAGACTCGCAGACAAAGGTTGGTATTGCTTTATTGATGGTTATTCGGACTATAGTTAGATCTCTATCGCTCTAGAAGATTAAGAAAAGACCACCTTCACTTGCCCCTATAGGCCCTTTACGTTAAAAAGGATGTCGTTTGGGTTATGTAATGAACCGGCAACCTTCCAGCATTATATGATGTTTATATTCTCTAATATGGTAGATGACACTATTGAAGTATTCATGGATGATTTTTCTGTGGTAGGACACTCCTTTGATCGGTGTTTGAGTAATTTGGCTGAGGTGCTCAAGAGGTGTGAGGATCGTAATTTGGTGCTTAACTGGGAGAAATGTCACTTTATGCTTAAAGAAGTCATTGTGTTGGGCTACCACATCTCTGAAAGGGGATAGGGGTTGATTGAGCTAAAGTGGAACTAATAGAGATGCTCCCTCCACCCATCTCTTTCAAGGTGTGACAATTTTTCGTGGGAATGCACATTTGTATAGAAGGTTTATTTAGGATTTTTCATAAATTTCACATCCTCTGTACAAAGTGCTCGAGAAGTAATGTAAGTTCTATGTCGATCAATCATGTTTGAAGGCATTTGGAGAGTTGAAAGAGAAGTTGGTGTCTGCTCGCATATTATTTCACCAAATTGAAGTGAGTTGTTTGAGGTGTGTGATGCGAGTAGGGTAGCACTTGGTGTGGTATTGGGACAAAGAAGGTATAAAATCCTTCACCACATCTACTATGTGAGTAAAGCCCTGAATGAAGCCCAAAAGAACTATACAATAATTGAACAAGAAATTCTTGCAGTGGTGTTTGCATTCAAGAAATTTCGCACCTATTTGCTTGGCACGAGGTTCATAGTTCATACCAACAATTTTTCTTTGAGGTATTTGATGGCAAGGAAGGATACTAAGACAAGGTTGATCAAATGGGTATTATTGATCAAGAGTTTAATTTTGAGGTAAAAGATAGAAAGGGAACTGAGAATTAAGTTGCGAACCACTTGTCCAGATTGGAGGATGAAGTTTTGCGTGAATTGGAAGAAAAAGCTAAGATTGATGATGCATTCCCAAATGAACATGTTTTGGCTGCATCTCAAGATTTGATCCCATGGTTCACAGACTTTTGAATCATCTGGCGAGTGATGCAGTTCAGTCGACTTAACCTTCCACCATAGGAAAAAGTTCATGAATGATGTGAAAAAGTTCATGCATGATGTGAAAAAGTTCTTTTTAAATGAGCCTTACTTATATCAGAGTTGTGCTGATGGGATTATCCGTTGTTGTGTACCTGAGGTCAAGATGCTAGGTGTTTTGGAGGCATTTTACTATTAACATGTGGGTGGGCACCATAGTGGTATCCGGAGTGCGCATAATATCTTGTAGTGTGGGTACTATTGGCCAACCATTTTAGCAAGATGCTCATGATTTTGCAAAAACTTGTGATCGCTGCAAACGAGGTGGAGGAATTTCGAAGAGGCAAGAACTTCCCTTGAATCCTATTATGGTGATTGAGTTGTTTGATGTATGAACGTTGACTTTATGGGACCGTTTGTGAGTTCTCATGGGATGAAATATACTCTTGTTGCGGTTGACTAGGTCCAAATATGCCAATGATCTGACCTGACCCGACCTTCATATTAGAATACATAATTGTTCAAATTCATTCCTTCTTTCCATTTCTTTTAAAATTTCCTTCCATAACAAATCCCTTCCATTATTTCTTTCCTATTTCACTTAAATTCAACTTATCCTAATCCTAAATCACTCACCCATCAGAATTCTTACTTCCCTAAACTCTCCATCTCTTCCAAAATTCTTTTTTTCTACATTATCAAAAGGCCGGTGATCGAGGTTTGACGCATAAGCTACTTTTTCTAAGTCCCTCACAACCACACCAGTGCTAAGAAAGGTACTTAAATTTATCTTAAACTTTAAATTCTCGTTCATAGTTACAAAAAGGAATCTGAAAGTGGGTCTTGACCTAAGGACTAAATTAAGTGAAATTGCATGATTAAAAATGCGTAATTACTCCCATAAAGACGATGGACAGTGGTTGTGTAGCAAAGTTAACATGTTAAAATTGTAGTTATCTGAAAGTTTTGACTTAGGGTTCCATGTGTCTACTGAATTGGGTTAATAATTGCATGAAATTGGAACCTTATGAATGACGAACTAGTATTTGTTGTGTTAAAATGCTTGTTCAAACTTTTCGTGTAAAAAGAAGTCATTAAAGGAACTAACATTGGAACTTGTAAACAGCCTGAAATCTATGTCAGACTAACAGTACAAGACCCTACCTACGGACCGTTGATTGATTGACAAGCCATCGATGGGGTCCATTGACTGAATTACCTTGAAAATGCTTAAGTATAAAACGACGGAAGTGGACTACAGTCCGTCGATTGATCTACGGACCATTTTGTATGCCCGTCGTTTCAATTAGAGAGCTTATTTACACCAAATTCTAAAATAAAACTAAGTGTCAAATGATAGAAGTGGACTACGGCCCATCAATTGATCGATGGAACATTCTGCACGTCCTTCGTTACCATCAAAGATACAATTTTTAAACTCATCTAAGAATAAGTCTAAGTGTCGTATGACAGATAACATTTACGGATCGTTGATCAATGGATGGACTGTTGATGGGTCCCATCATGTGAATTTGCATAACAGAACTGTGTTTTTTATTGTTAAGTTTTATTTTTTCCATTGTGTTTTGAGTGTTTTCTTTTTTCCATTGTGTTTTGAATGTGTAGCTATGCTAAGTTGAGACTAACAAATGCTTTACATGTACCGATGGCTCCAAAGATAGACGTTGTCTACGCCAAGAGAGGCAAATCCAAGTCATTTTCCTTGTCTCGTCAGATGATCAAATATTACTCCGATAACGAGTGAGACCCAACCTATGTCCCTACAGGTTCCACAACACTGACTGAAGCAACACGAGGTTCCCCCAGAAGGTGAATCCCTGCGTAGTCACTGTCTACAGTCTTATGAGGAGCGCACACTGACTAGTTCACCATCCAGGCTGCTTTCAGATCTGAAGGGGGCTCAACATCTGGCTCTGAGTCTAATTTTACTTCCAAGTCAGCCCAACAATCTAGGTCAAAAGCGACCACTGCTTCCAGTTCCACCTCTCAGGGAGCCACTAGGTTGGAGATCCATGATCAGTAAGCCTCGTCTGATGAGGCTACTAGTTCAAAGTCTACATCTGCACCTCGAGCTGAGGACCCCACACCTGTTACTGATTAACCAAACCAGTGGTTCGTAGAGGGACAATAACAGGTGTATCAGGATGTAAAAATGTTAAATGAAAAGGGGGTGATGACTCTACTTGTTATAGTGGAGTGTCGAGTCATCATGGGGAGTTTTCCCATGGTCCCCAAGGTGAATAAAATGTTCAATCTGCACGAATTAAATTTGATGGCTCAGGATTTGGATAGTTATACTGAGGAAATCATTCGGGAGTTCTATGTCTCTTACGTGGCTTCTCTTCGAGGTTCAATAGATAAGCGGGCAAGACCTGCCAAACAAGACCGTCTCACCTACACAATAGTTTGGGGTTGCGGGGTTGACATATCCAAGTCTACCATCCGCCGTTATATGGCCCCACCATCAGGTCATAATGGACCCAAAAAACTGCAGAGTTAACTACAGGTGGGAGATTGTAAAGAGTGATGAGTTTTAGATAAAAAAGAAGAAGCCTGAGGCGATGAAGAAATGGTTGCCTCAATATCTGATGACGGAGGGTGAGAGGTCATACTGGGTGATAGATCCCCGAGGGCTGATCAAGAAGTCTACCCTCACTTTTTTAGACAGGTTTTTCTGGCTGCTGGTCCTTCATCGATTATTGCCCACAAATGTTTATATTGTGATTACATGGGATAGGGAGGTAATGGTGGAAGCACTGGTAACCGAGCTGGAGGTAGATTTTGTGAGGGTGGTTTTATCGATAATTTATGAGAGGACCTTCAAGAGCTCTACCACTTACCCATTTGCATTTCTTATCTTCCAGCTCTTCAGGGATGCAAAAGTTCCAATTTGTCACTGTGATACACTTCGTGACCAATGGGGAAAGTTGATATAGGCCTCATCAAGGATGAGGCCAATGTAGCTTCACCACATAGAGGGCATATGATTGAGGTTCTGCCATTGAGCTAGAACTTGGTGGAAATTGTGGAGCTAGCCAAAGGGGCTGACCGAGTTGCACCAGAGCAAGATGATTCAACTCGGGATTCTTCTTCCCATGCAGCCAGCAGGGCTGCCAACTCATCCCGATCCACACCCCATCCTTGACATTGGTCCCTCTAGCTTGAGTTCAGAAGTTGGAGGCACAAATGGCAACTTTGCTCTACCACATTCAGCCTTGGATGAAGAAATCCATTGTTGAGGCAAAGGACCACATTGAGAAGTGGGTGGCTAAGGAGACTGGCAGGCAGATTCAAGTGGTCAACAAATTCCTTGATGCATTTGAGCTACGGCTTCTAGCACGGCCAACCCTATCACCGAACTCACTAACATCCGGACAAAGTTGGTCAACCTATGAGTTGACATCGATACCATCTTAGAGATGAGGCGAACTAAGAGAGAGAGAGTGCTCCCACTAATCTAGTAAAGGACTCGGTACTAGATGCTTTGTTAGAGGTCCCTTCTAGACACAGTCTGAGCAACTAGGGTGTATCTAGGGGCACCGCTCTAGATGAAATACTGAGATTGATGATAAGGCTTGGGAAAGCAATAGAGAGAGATATGAAGCATATAGAGCAGGCTAGGAGGGCCTCTTTGGTTATGAAGAGATATGCCAGTGGAGAGCACTTGAGATGGCTGTTGGAGCATCCAGTTTGGTACTAGGGAGCAATGAAAGGAGAACTACTGATGGTGCGGAGGTTACTATGGGCACTACTGAGAGTGCCCAAATTGATGATCCAGTGGGTTCTGGGAAATTGAACCCACCCACATGTTGATAGCTTTTTGGCGCTATACGCCATTGCTTCACCTACCACCTTATTACTTTGATTTTATTGCATTGGTTACAAGTTTTTTTTGTTGTGGGTTGGGTAAATCGAAAATGAGTTTTTGGGTGATGTCTTAGAAACCCAACTCACAACCCTCTCTTGGGGTTTTCTTGCATGTTTTCTTTTCCCCCAAGAGACTGCTTAATTTTCTGTTAATCCGGCATGTATTAATTTGTATAAGTATAAAATCATAAAAAATGAAGCATGGTGGTTGATAGAAAAATAACACCCTGTCCTGGATAGTTCTTTCATATATAGGAGAAAATAAGTTGAATGGGTTGGCTTTGAGAATGACATAAATAGGCACCCACCACATGATCTTCAACTAACACCTAAACTGGGAAATTTAATAATCTAATAATGTAATGATGTGCCAAGAGAGTGTGAGGAGATTTAAGTGTTCAACAGTTGGTTCCTAACTAGAACTTGTCCGGTTAGTCCTGCAAAGGAAAATTATGTTAGAATATAAGAAATGATCATAGGATCTAGTTTGAAATAGCCAATATCTAACCTAAAAGAAGTTAACCAAATGAAAAAATGGTAACTTTTTTATCCAAATATGCTGAGCCTGTAATAGACCAAATTTTATTATTTATGATCTCACCTTCCCAAGGTCTAATGTTTTGGACCTAGTCCCTCCTTGGACATGTTCACCTCGACTTAGGCCAAAAGCCTAAGTTGAGGGTGGCTAATATATTAAGTGACCTCATCTTGGCTTTTACCCGACTTCAGGTTTTGTGTACCTCAACTCATGAAAAAGTCATGAGTTGAGGGTGGCTATTATGAATGAGGACCCAAAAATGGGTATGAAAAGAGTTGGATGTTGAAAAAGAAAATCTTAAGTGAGCGAAAGATGTGACTTTGTGAAATTATCAATTAATTGAAAAAAGAAAAGAAAAAAAATTAAAAGATGCAAAACAAGTGAAAGTCGCATAAAAAAGGGAGCAAGGCAAAGAAGAAAAGAGAATAAAAATAGGGTGTCAAAGGCAATGAAAAGAGGTAGGAAGCTTAGCATTAATGTCAAGAAGGGAAAACGGTCACTAAAAATGTATGCAAATGTACCACACCTGACCCTAAGCCTATGTTACAAGCCAAGAAAGTCCTATCGTGATCGTAAAGTCTAGTGTGGTAACCCTAAGAAGTGAAAATAAGGGAAAGCCTATGGCGAAGAGTACCAACTGTATTTGAAATTTTTCTTGAGCGCGAGTGTTGAGCAAAGATCCTTGTACCCAAATTCATAATCACTATGTGAAAAATGAAGATTTCTTTTGAAGTAGGGCACTAATTGCATATCAGAAAATTTATACCTTGGTAAGAGGCAAAATAGTAGAGGTGTTTTCTGCATGGTGAGTGTGATGATTTGATCTGCATGAGTTAACCTAAGAGGGTAAGCCTGCACCAAAACAAAGAAAGAGTCGGGATCGATAGAAATCTGATTGCTAGATCTTAAAAGTGTATAATTTTGTAAAAATGTTGTTTTGAGTCATAGTGTGTCGCTTGAGGATAAACAACGGATTTAAGTTGAGGGTGTTGATGTAACGTGGCTTCACGGTAGTTTCAATGTTATTTACTTATGAATTGTGTGTGTCTAGATCCTTCTTGTATTAGTTTTAACAAGTTTTGTGTTTGTTTTTCAAGATATATGTTCAGGCGACTAGGTAAGGAAACAACTGAAAATAATGCAGAACAGGACCTACAGAGGACATCGACAGTTCATCGTTCAATCGACTGCCTGTCGTTCAATCGACGGACAGTAGTCAGTTACCGTAAATGGGCAGCTCAGGAATTAGAAGAAAAATCAGGAAAGTCTGACCAAGTGTAGAACAACAAGATGCAACGACGGTCTGTCGATTGATCAACAGACCGTACTGGTGAACCGTTGTTTGGTTTAGAAAAGGTTCTAGTACTGAGTTTGGTAAAATTCTGAGTATGGAGCAGCGGAGGGGCATCGACGGGCCGTGTTGTAGGTCAATCGATTGATTCAAAGAAGCTTTCATCCGAAGAGGACAAAAATATTCCAAGTCCTGACCGAAGGAAGGAGTCTACTCACCGTTTATTGAGACGGTCCGTCAGTTGGTCTGTAGATTGAAGTCGCGTCAACTGAAAAATCACTCCTTACTTCAATTCCATTTTATTTAGGACTATGTTTTATATATATAGGACTTTAAAACCTAGTTTTGGGGGTTAGCTACTATTATTATTTTTAAATTTTTATGTCTTGGAGGTTGAGTTTTTCAAACATGGGCATTTAATCAATGCCCGGATTTGTTTTGAAGATTTTTCTTGCAATTTCAAGTTAAATTTCTTGTTTTCTTCTTATTGTTAAGTAAGTCCCTAATATCTTCATTCAAAATTATAAAGTGTGATCTTGCTTGCATAGGTACCTAAATCCACAACTACGGTTCTGGGAGCCATGGGTAATTAACAAAGTATACCTAGCAAATTAAGAAATTCTCGAATAGTGTTTTTGCATGCATTGATAATTTTTTCACTTAGAAGACTTTTTAACGATGCACGCATTAGAAATCGTCTTGTTGCTACTTGCCAGACCAAGGAGGTAGGAATAGGAAAAGAATTACCAACATAGATTTAGTGGGATACTATCTAATAGGCTAGTGTCGATTGGTGTGAAGTAATAACTAAGTCATACATCGATTATGATGTCTAATATGAGATAAAGGTAAGGGTTAGTAAATCATACACATGTAGTTGGACCAAGGTGCGGAGAGAAATTCTCTAGATGTCGGATAAAGGATTTAGAGATACTAACTTGCTACTTTGAATGTAAAACACTAGGAAAGAATTGTTATTGCTACGAACACGACGTTAGAACCTGCGGGGAACACATATACTCTAGTTATTCTCATAACTTGATAAAAACTCAAGATATACTTTGGTTTACTTGTTAACTTAGACAGTTCAAGAAACTTGTTTCATAACCCCCCCCCCTTTAATTACTTGTTTTCGAAAAGATATTGGCTAAATAGACATAATTGTGAATCAAAGTTAAATCTAGACCATTTTCCTCATCGAATGACCCCACCCTGCTAGTTGGATTCTTATTTGATTACAACCGCTTATACTTCTTTAGAAAGGTGTAATTTGAGCATATCAATGTGTAACTTTAAAACTGCATTAGCAGGTTTACCTCTTTTTTTTATGTTTGTTACTATCTCTTAAGTTAACAAGACATTTCTTAACATACATCTTCTCTTGAAAAAAATAATTGGTTAGAAGAGATTATATTTACACGAAAACCATCTAATCTTTTATGAATAACAAATGAAATACCTTATTAACGAAATTGCTTAGACTAGTTGGTCTTAAATCTGCAAAAGGCTTAATGATTTACTTTTTAGGGATTAAAATAAAATTAGTATGAGTAAAAGTTTTACGAACTGTATCACCTTCGAAAAAGCCTTCCACTACATCAACAATGTAAGAATGCAAGATCCTCCAACATGTTTGGAAAAAAAAATCTCCATTGGGACAATTAGGTCCACTAGAACTAGTTTCCACATGGAGAGAAAACAACTTCTTCATCTTTTTCAAGATCAGGCAAAGTATTGATTCTAATGTTTTCTTCTTCATTCACTAGTTGAGGAACACACTTTAAAAAATCAGAACTTTTCTCCACTTGAGTAAATTGAGATTATAAAAATCTATAGCAGCCTCTGCAATCCTGAGATCCTCTTCCACCAACTCCCCATTTGCATTGCCAATTTTACTAATTTGTTATGTCTTACTTCTACCATCAACTAGACTATGAAAAAAATCCACTATTCTTGTCCCCTTCAATATGCCAGGCACTCCTAGATTTGTGTTTCCAGAACTCTTTTACATAATGCAGATACTTTTTCAACTTAACCTGGGCATGTTGCAAAACAGTTCTATTGATGGCTGATGGATCTTCTTCAAAAATTATCTCATTTATCTTTAAAATATCTTCATGAATGGACAATTGAGTAAAAATTTATCCATATGTCTAGTTATTCCATGGTAAGAAAACATTTTTAACCTGCTTGATTTTATGCTTAAACTATCAGATAGGATGACGAGAAAAATCAGCTTTCCAACCTCTTTCCACAATATTCTGAAAATCCTCGTGTTCCAACAAAAATTTCAGAAATCTGAAAGGTTTCTAAATATTTTATTGTGATGTTTCAATACTAATAAACAAAGGATCATGGTCGGAACCTGTTCTTGCTAGATCTTCCAGTTCAAAATGGATGTCTCAAAGTGTTCTGCAAAAAATTCAATCATGAATGCACACAAAAATATTCAACTTACCCATGCGAGGATAAATTGTGCACTCAAAGATTTAAGTCTTGTCTCACCATTATCAAACAATATCAACCTCACTATAGTAGCTTCAAATGCATATTCAAGATCAACAAAGGTAATCAAATGACCTTACACAAAGATATTCACAAACAATGGTTCACAATCTAAAGTTTTGGAATCGAATGAAACACTCACATTTTAAAAGAAAAACACAGTGCATGACTTCACACATAGGTTTGCCCTTATTTTCCATCCAACAATTGATTCATCTCACTCAAAATCACAAAGGTCTTTTTAAGACTTGTAACGGGGCTGAGTGTAGAAGTATGATAATTTAGGCTCAGTGACTTCTATCCTCATAAAATATGGTATGAACAACATTTCATTCCTTTTTGTTAATCATTTTTGTTCGTGTTCACAAGTCATAAAATTATTAACTTCCCAAGACAATTGGAAAACCCTTTTCATTTTGCATTTTCACAAATTTATTTCACAATTTTTTCTTTTTCTTTTTATTTTTCATCTCTTTATTTTTGTATGGAGGGGTTCCATTTTTCACAAAACCATGGGTCAAAGAGAACTTTCTTCCACTCCTTGTTTTATCTTGTCTTTTCACCACACCCCTAACTTAGGCTTTTGTCCTAAATTGACTATTCAAACTAACCATAACTTCATTAGGATTATGGTTAATGAATAAATAAAGTTCATAATTTTATAAAGTTTCTTCCAAGAAAAGGTTAAGTCTCAAGGGTTGTTAATGCAAGGAATCACACACTAAGAAGGTGAGCGACAAAAGAGGAAGATGTCAAGGTATTTCAAACTCTTCAAAGTTGCCTAAGATCATATCATGAGATTGCATCACTTAGTCAACGGGACCAATAGGGAAAATTCTAGGTGTAATCATACATGATTTATGGTAATATCATCACATAAGGCATTGAATCCAAAGTATAACAAGACTCCACACTTTTGCTAGTGTGCAATGTTCATCGCAAGAGACTTAATTCAGTTCTTCTGTAGTCACAACGAGATGCAAAGAGGTCACATATTGTCTATGCAGCTTCATTTGTCCTCATTGTAGTTGCACATTCAGTTTTATTCTAGTATGAACATTATTGAAGTCATTGATATTAATCAAGACTGTGACTTAAAGTTGAAAGAGAACAACCACATTTAACACAAACAAGAGGTGGCGACATTTTTCGGAAGGTTCAAAATCATTAACAATTTAAAATAAGAGCCACAAGATCAATTCGCAATGTGTAATTTAAAATGATATTTATAGTAGGTTCACGTAAAAGGTGGGACCACACCACCAAAAGTAAATTTATTTGTCCTCAAATACAAATAAAATAAATATCCATAAGACAAAATAAAAGTGACATAGGGAGGGAGGTATAGAAAAGGTCATGTCTACACAGTCGTTCTGTCTGTCTAGGCATTAGTTCCCGGTGTAGTGTAATGAATAAGGGCATCGGCATACGAAGTTATATTTGAAGAACCAGCAGTAACACTAGGAGCAAACAGAGGTGTATCTTCTAAGGAAGCCTGCACAACATCATCTACCATGGATTTCTCTTTCTCATTAAGGCCCTCATATGACACTTCCTAAGCAACCCCAACATCTCTTCATCAGTCTTTGACTCACACTAGGGATCAACTAGTTCAACTGGCTCATCAAGGATCTCCGCCGTCCCAAAGACCATGGATATATCAGTGGACTTCACGTGGTCTACGTACCTCCTCAACTCTCAAAGTTGTAACGTCCTCAGTGGCCCCTTGGCCACGCTCGCACAATGATATCCTCACCGTAAGGGCATCAATGCCAGTGCTCAATGGTGTCACAGCATCAGCCAGGGTAGTCTGAATCATGCTCTCGCAACCCGATGATCAATAGTATGGGAAAGTTATCCCATAAAGCTTGGGTGACTGGAGTCTAGAAGACAACAACAGCTGGTCTAAGAGATAGGGCAAGAGTAGAAGGGATTGAAACGTCACAAGGTAAAACATAAGAAGCATGTGAAGGCCTAAGGGCCTAAGTAGGCAAGGATGCTTCTACGAGTAATGTATCTCTATCTATGATCGAGGAAGAGTCCACCGAAGCTGGCATCATTTTCTTTCAGCCTGGTCCTTTAAATATTTTTCCTTGATCCTCCGAAAATCAGTAGAGGATGTGTGAATACTTCCACATCCTTCTTAGCATCTCTTGGTACCCGAGCTTGTTTGTACAATTCAGTGATCAATAATGAGAATGGATGAGAGGTCTGGTGTTGCTTGACCCTCATGACCATCTCCTATGTTATAATTATCCAAATATTTAGTCTCGTCCCTTCAATGATGCAGACTAGATAGAATACCTTGCCTAGCAAAAAATAGACCCATTTTTCGATGGCATTTTAGTGGCGCTGATGAAGCCAAACCAATACCTCGGTGCTACATTCAAATCTTTCTTTTCTAGTGGAGCCCCTACCTCGAACCACTTCAAAGTTCCACCAGATATCAAAGGGGCTAGCCACTTCTTCATGTTGTCCAACTTCTTTTTCCTAGTCATATGATAGTAGCCATCTTCCAGTCTCGTAGTGCACTGTCCTGACAACATTAATGGCAAAAAAATTGCATTGTACCCTCCTCCCCCGAACAACTACATAATCCACCCGTTTCAGTATTGTTGCTTTCTTCTTCCTTTTGGCATCAAGGCACTATATGCATTGTATAACTCCCTAACTCAACTTTAAATGTATGAGCCACAGGATTTTGTGAAGATCTGGAATTTGTAAGACTTCAAACATCTCATAATCTTGGGTACCTATCAATCATGCCATTAGTGGAAAAGGACTTTTCATTTATAATCATCCTCAATTCCTTTGTCTTTAGTTTGTGAAACTTGAGAGGAGGACCCTGTACAAGAGGAGTTACGACTATAGCCTTCTCTGGAGATGAAGGAGGGGTGGTTGGTTGAGGATTCCTGATCCTTAACGGATAATTAATCCTTTAAGATCACAAGTTTTCCCTCTACACTACAATAAACACATCATCTTTACAGTCTATAGTCTGAAGCTCATGGTGCTCGCTCTCACTCTCAAAAGTGGTGAGATGTGTATCGTACAACAACCCGTCATTGTGAGAGTTGTGATCTGGTGATAAAGGTGCCTTCTCTTTGCCTTTGCATTTCCAACCAGATGTGGGAAGTTTAGTCGCTTTGGCATCGAATGCAGTTCCATCCTCATTAATTGTATTCCCTTTACTTTCATTCGGGGTGGGATGTTTGTAGCTGCAACCTTAGGTCTATATGTGCCTATAGTCGTTAAAAATTTAGGAGTTTTTCAAAAAAAATCACTAGAAAGTAGTTGTTGACTGACTCCTCGATTAGTTTTGCGAGTTGCCGAATAACTTTGGCTAGCTAGATAAGGCTAACCGAAAGTATTGGCTCAAAATTCTAAAAAAAATTGGTGAGCTGGCGATGGAAGGACTTTCGGCAAATGTCTAAAAACATTCAGCGAGCCAGGATTAGCCCGCTGAAATTTACAGTGCAAAAATAGATCATAGATAAAGAGCAAAAAGAGGACTTTCAGCGAGTCACAGAGTTCCCTTTGCGGCCTCAAGCTTCTCGCCGAAAAATTGTAGAAATTATCATCATATAAAGAATGAAATCAAAGGCGAGAAGGGAGTACTCAAGATCGTTGAGTGGTTTGACGAGCTCGACCTAACTCGCCAAATGACCCAACATGCCTACTTTCAACCCATCTTCTGGATTTTATCCCCCCCTCCAACTCCCAAAAATAGAATCAAAGCATGAACTAGTTAAATTAAAGCAAGACCCGTAACACCCATCACCCCATGATACTCAGACTTCTCCCAGTTTTGCTAAATTTGGCCAATTCATTATATTTTTCCATAAAAATGATGTCACCCGCTCTAAAATAAAGCAAATTATGTCTATTAGAAAAAATACATGCTACTCAGACATGACCTAACTAAACCCAATGACATGCAAGCATAACTTCACAAAATATAATTCATTTTAATGCATGAAATTGCGAGAATCCAACCACATAAGCAATTTGGGAAAGATATTAAAATTAAAACAGGTAATCAAACAAACTAATCATATCATAGAGGACTAGAACATGACAATACGATAAGATCATTTGCGTAAGAGTACAAAATGCTAAAACTAAACACGGAGTTTAGAAAGCCAACCTTTTATGCCGAACAATATAAAATTGAAAGGTTAGGAGGAAAAGTGTTCCAACCTCGAGCACAATTCAACTATTAAAACATTGAGAGCATGAAAAAATATTTGGAATACAAAATAGGAGTGAGTTTGGGAAGTCTAAAAGTGGTGGAAAGTGAGAGAATTGGGATTTGAAATAATTAGCCCTTTTTCTAAAAAATAAACATCTAATTCTTGCCCATTTGGCGACAGTAGTGGTGCACATCGATCCATTTTGTGACACGCTGAGTGGACACTTACCTTGCCGTGTTTTATAGGATCTTCAGTTATCGTGGTGGTCCAAAAAATTGTCCATGTTAGGATTGTCGGCCTGGTTGGCGATTCTCCAATAGTCTTACAGACTCCAATGTAACGTTGTTGAGAGGGTCACCGATCTCTTTGGTGATTTGCTGAGAGGGCCATTTGCCTGCCAACCTGCACTTTCTAAACACTTTCCACACTTTAACTTGCACAAAAAAAACACCATTATTTATAAAGCAAATATAAATCAATAAAAGGGTCTTGGGCTGCCTCCCAATAAGTGTCGTAGTTTATGTCACGGCACGTCGCAAGTGCACACTCAAGTTCCATTAGTGGGGTTTGACTCATTTTCATAAGGAAACCCCTCTTTCGGATATGGGTAGAGCTCATTTAGAACTTGGTCCATTGGTACCCAAGTAGATGAATGAGCATGGCATGAAAGATTGTCATCTGGTTCAACATCAATACATTCTCACTTAGTTTTTGCATTATGAAATTACAAGTAGATTAAAATGTTGGATTCTAGATTCATATTAAAGAAATATTCTCAAACATTAAAAAATTAAAAATGAGTCTAACCTAGATAACTCAAATGTTCATCAATGAATTGATGCATAAAGCAAATATTAAAAGGACGAAAGCTTTGACAAAGTGCGACCATATGCATACAAAACATAAAATGATCAATACATTTAAGGAGACAACAAAAAAGCGAGAAAAGACATACATTAAAGAGAGTAAACTGTGAGATATCCAATGATGATAATAAATGATTCTAACCAAAATAATTCTAACCTAAAAAGTTCTCATGTTTTAAAATAATAGACCTAGGAAAATTAACCAACATATCAATCAACTTTGAATCCTTAAAGTACTGATAATATCCAGTGATAAAATTTAGTAAAAATAGATAAAAATAACATAAAAACAAAAATTTATGGGCATGCAAAGTTATTTACTCTCACATTATTTCCTAAAGAAAACAAAATCTCATTCTTATATGTAAATAAATTACGTTGTTGATGAACAGATCAAAGATATGTAAGGGTTTTTTTAATCGTACCTTGAACAATTCCAGTAGAGAAAACCTGCTTGAATACTCAATCAATGTTTGTTATTTGATATGTACTAACCACAAACATAAACAACAAAATTTAAAGCATGTACTCAAAAATAATTATTAATAATATAAGCATATATTAATGACGGTTAAAACAAACCAAGATCTATAACAATAGAATGAAATATATTGGAAAAAATCAATCCCACTAAATGCATAGTGTCCCTTAAGGAAATTATTCCCCCTAATACCCGAGATTTAAAGGAATAGAACCTCTAAGGAAATAACGATTCTATTCACCAGTGTACTAATTTTAAAAAAGGTGTCAATGAGTCAATCAATAGGAGCAAAGTAGACAATTATTTAGTTGTCAAAATTAAGAAGAAGAAGTCCAAAATTTTCGTTGTTTTAAAATGAGAGAAAAATCCTCTATTTATAGACAAGAAAAGGTAGTGTAAACACATGTTTATGTGTCTTATCGAAAAGGTCACAACCTTTCATAAAAGTCACAATTTTTCATAAGTTACTACTTTTCATGAAGTCAAGACTAGTTTTAGAAATAAAATAAATTAAAAGGAAATCTTGGTTTGTGGTGGCGCTATGTAGGCGGGTATATGGCTCTCTTATACAAATAAACACACACACACACACACACACATATATATATAAAATAATCATATATTTTTCTTTTCTTATGTCCTGAATCTTAAAGGTAAAGCCATAAAACCATGAAAATCTATTTACTTTTCTATTGCTATTTATCTTTATTTAAGGAATAGAACGCAAGTCAAAAAACTCATAAAAATATTTAGGGTATATACAGAAAATTATGCAAAAACTTAAGGAGTCATTGACAAAGATGCTTCGAATGGACCGTGAACGTGACAATCAAGTGAAAAAAAATGTTTAAAAGTCATCCTTTTTGTACGGTGTGTCCATCGAAAAAAGGATATCATAGAAATTAGAGGTTAACCATTGTAATTGCTAATCCATAACCAAACCAACAAATATATTATTGATGAGCTAGCATATTAATAATTTTAAAAACCGATAACCAAAAATCCAAACCATTAAGTGAAATTATCTTCCCCATTAATCTGATAAATACCCTAATTGCTTTATAAAATATATAGATGTTCTTTTTCGGCTTAAATACGTAATTAACTTGTTATAATTGTCAAAATATTACATTTAGTCATTCGATCTAAGTCGTATTTCAATTGAATATGTTTAATTTAAATATCTATATAGATTATTTTTGACTTGTTTAAACAGTTGGTATCAAGCTCGTTATTTAGTGGCAAAATATTCTTGGGCTTACTAACACAGGTGAACAAAAAAAAAGGAAGAGAAAACCAGCTTATTTTTATAAATTGGCCCCTAAATGACCAAAAATGCAATTTAAAATTGTTAGATTGTACGTACTTTACCCTCAATTCCTTACTAAGGGTTATGTAAAAGTTTCAAAGTTGTAACATCAAAATTATTTATGGCTAACAAACACAAAAATTAAGAAATTCACCTAGATCCTATAAATCAGCCTCTTAATGACCAAAATAGACTCTCAAAATTGTGATAATGTTCATACGTATCACCCAGCTCCCTATATAGTATTTTCTAAAGGTTTCACAAAAATAATCATCCGGAAGACATATCAAAAAAATATTCGTGCACTTACCCATACAAAAAACATGGAAAATCGTCTGATTCTTGTAATTTTTTCACTAATTGCCAAAAATGGACTCTAATAATTGTGAGAATGTACGTACTACTCCACCAACTCCCAATGTAGGGTTGCCTAAAGGATTCACAAAATCAATCGTCCGGATGCCATCTCACCAAAATAGTCAAGAGATAATAGACCTGAAGACTAAGCAAATCTCCTAATTCGTATAAGTTGGCCCCTAAATGAGCAAGATGAACTCTAAAAATACTGAGATTGTACCTATGCTCTTCCGAACCTCTATGGAGTGTTATATAAAGTTTTACTAAAAAAAATCATCCAGAAGTCATACCACAAAAATATTCATCAGATAAATACATACAAAAAAATGAAAAAAAATTACCTAATTATTGTAAACTTACCCTTAAATTCCCAAAATGGAATGGAAGAACTATGAGACTATATGTACTGCTCCCACAACTTCCTACAAAGAATTCCATAAAATTTACGCAAACATATTGTCTAGAAGTCATATCACCAAAATATTTTTCACACTCTGAGGCTACCCCCTGGGTGCGGAGAAGGTATCTAGGATCACGAATGACCGTAAGATAACCCTACATGCATATCGTAAACAAAATAAAGTAAATTGAACCATTAAATACTTAGCGGAAGCTAAACATGTAAATACTTAGCGGAAGCTAAACATGAGAGTCTGAAATGATATGGAATACCCTTATACTAATTCTTAACATACGAAAACTGGAAGTTTGAAATATAATACAGAATTTAAACTCTAACACTAAAGTTGAAACTAACTGTGTTTTAAATAAAGCCTCTATTGACTAGAAATGTAGGGACATAGCTAGATATAACAAAACTGAAACTAAAGATAAAAGCAAGTAGATAATCATGTCACTCGTCCTCGAAGAATGAGGACTCACCATTGATATTGTTGAACTAGGATTGGGAATCGATCTTTGCGTGATCTGGGAGCTTAAAATTGAACATATATCACGAGAAGATATAGCTCAGAGTATGCTTCATTACTTGAAAGATATTAAGCATGCAAGATAGATTAAAACTGAACCTTAGTGAAATTGATCTAAGAATACTCCCAATTGATTAAGTAATCAACAATTTATGTCTGAAGTTCTGAAATACTGGATAGCTCAAAATAGTGACATACTAGTAGAAAATGAATCATTAATATGTTGATAATGAAACATTTAATTCTGCGGCATGTATAACTGAAATATCTAACCTAGCATGTGTAAATCATGATCTAAAAGAACTATAGATCTAGTGTTATGAACTTATGCATGAATTTGAGAAAAATCGATACTACAACATGATAATCTGATTAGGAACACTAAAGTAACTAATTCATAATAATCTACTAAAATTCTAGAAAATCTGGGTCTAGATAATCAGAAGATAATCAAGAATTTGACTGTGTTCTAGGGACCTAATGAGTTAAAGTAACCCACTAGTGAAATCACACATACCCAGTGGTGATGAATTTCATGGAGAAATCTTTCGATTTCAAGGCTGAAATTGATGAAAACTTGTTGCGTTTGGAGCTTGGGTTGATCGACTTCCTTCTCCTCTCTTATTATAAGTTTGATAGACTACTTGAGAAAAATTGACTAGGTAAGTTCAATTTATTTACCAGACTAAAAATGACAAAAACTTCATAGTTTAGGGATCAAACAACATAGCTCAGGGGTCTAAGAGATAAGGAAAAGACCAAACGATCCCTGATTTAAAATATGCAAAAGTAACCTACGGACTGATCAACGATCCGTCATGTGATATACAATCCATCATATCAACTTATTGATCAACTTACAGGATGCATCTGGGGGTTCTTGAGGGTATCGACCTACAGACTAATCGACGATCCATTGAATGATCCATGATCCGTCAACTAAGTCATGATCCTTCCTTTTAGTCTATTGATCAACTTCCGAGGATGGATTCTAAGGGATCTTGAGGGTATCAATCTATGGACTAATGAACAATTCATCGATTGATCTGTGATCCTTTCTTTCAGTCTGTCAATTGACTTTAGAGGATGGATTCTGGGGAACCTTAGGATCTTGACATGCACACGAATCGACAATCCGTGGATTGGTCCATGATCCATCTTATCCAACCATGGGTCATGCCTTAGAATGGTTTTTCTTTGAGATTTTGGGGAGGATTGCAGATGCGAACCACAAACCACCAAAACGGGTCATGGATCACCATACAGTCCGTGGGTGGCAACCTTGGGTTGCAATTGTAACTTTTGGAAATTCGTATTAAGGTGGATTTTCAGATATGGGGTGTTACATTATCTTCCCCTTGGGAATATTCGGCCTTGAATGAAAATTAAACTAGCTGAATATGGTGGGTAAGAACTTCAAACCCTATTCCTAAGCACTGGAAATTTATTTCTAACTGAACTATGTTTGATGAACATGTTAATACGCTGAAAATGCAAGTTCAAATTGAAGGAACATGATAATAAGATTTAACAAATGCATGAATGAATGAAAAACTATAGAGAAACTATTACCTCAAGATGGAGTTGAATCGGAAGGAAAGAGGTGAGATCCTTAGCCTTCATGACTTCTTTTGCTTCTCAAATAGCTCCCTCTACATACTGAATCCTCCACAAAAGCTTAACTAAAGCGACTTCTTTGTTCCTCAATGTTCGAACATAATGATCAACAATATCAACAGGAACATCCTCATAACTGAGACTATCCTTCACAACCACACTTTCTAAAGGTATTATATATGCTAGATCATCCACATACTTCTTCAACAACAAAATGTGGAAGACTGGATGCACTACTGCTAATTCTGTTGTCAAGTATAACTTATAAGCCACTTTACCCACTCTTTGATCTTGTAAGGAACTACATATCTAGGACTGAGCTTCTCTTTCTTGACAAACCTCATCACCCCCTTCATAGGTGACACTTTAAGGTAAACCTAATAATCAACTTGGAACTCTAATTTCCTTCTCCTTATATATGCATAAGACTTCTAGCGACTCTGGGATGTCTTAAGTCTATCTCTAATGAGTTTCACTTTGTTCATGGCATCATGAACTAATCTGGACCTTTCAAGGCTGTTTCACCTATTTCAAACCAAAACACTGGAGATCTACATCTACACCCATACAATGCCTTATAAGGGGTCATTGGAATGCCTTATAAAGGGTCGTTGGAATGCTCAAATGGTAGTTATTATATAAGAGGAAGGTGATCATTCTAACTATCCTTGAAGTGGATCACACAAGATCTCAACATGTCGTCTAAGCTATAATAGTATACTCTGCCTGACCAATCTTTTGTGGATACAACCAATTATTTTTGGTGTTACTACAATATGATGTTTTTGAATTTTGAAGAAGGTTTGAACCAAGAAGGAAAAAATTAATCCTACTAATTGCGGTATGTGGTTTATGATAATCTGAAGTAATTATAATTCATTCATGTTACCCCTAATTTTGAACTTTACATTTTCCTAGAATTCACAATTTTCTCCTAAATATATCGAAGTAATCATATCATAATCATATATCATATATTACTATATGTGAAAAAAAAAAGTTAAAATTTGAATTACAGTTTTACCCCTATAATAAATTAAAATGTTATGAAAATATTAAACAATTTAATTAAATGTTAAATTATATTATTATAATAAAAATGTTATTGACTTTTGCACTTCTTTAGAATAATTCTTAATTAAAATATCTTACTTTATTTATTTTCTTGATATCATTTAAATACTATTTTGTTTCATTTAATATTTGTTTTGGTATTCAATGAATTTTGATTGTTTGTATTATGGTAATTAACACTCCTATTTAAAACTAGACTTACAATTCAATGCTCTTTATTATATTGTAAATTATTATTAGCAAGAAAAAACCAATAATCTTAACATCTTTCACGTAGTAATTAATAGTGATAATTTTTCTTCATCATAGTTACTGGGAATTATTTTAATAATTAGTGAAAATGATTTTTCATTAAACATTTATTATATTCTTTTACATATTTTATCCTTAAAATATAGTTTTATTTCTATTACATTTAAATGCACAATTTGTTTAATAAATTAAATATTAAATAGTAAATGGTAAATCATCATATTAGTATACGTAAATTACCACTAACTTTTAATTTTGCAAATATATATAGCTACCATTAATTATATTCATTATGTTTTAAATTCTCATGTCTCATAGATAATCTCAAGTGGATTAATATCATATTTATGAAAACTCTTTGTGTTTCTCAATGTTATTCTATAAATAGTGACATTTGAAACAATAATGTACACACTTCAATCAATTGACAAAAAGATAAAAAGATCTCTATGGTCTCTTCTCTTGTCTCATTTTATTTGTTTAATTTAACATTTATGTTGATTATTTATTGTTATTGTACATCTATTGTTGTGTTGTTATTATTATTGAGAATTTACCATGGTTTGTTACTTCGTATACATTAGCCTAGTATGTGGTATTGTAACATCTTCATTTGAATATTGATCTACCGTGGTTTTCATGGTATTATTAATACTCTTTCCTTAAGTTTAGTGTGTCCAAAAGACTTTTTGTGCTAATTTTTATGTAAGTTTCTCTTTATTTGAAGGAATCTGTCTAAAAGATAAATGCGTAGGTTTTTGAGCAAGAAATACCGAAAAGTACCACCTACGGAGCTTGAGACGGTTCGTCGTGCACGTGACGGTCTGTAGGTGGCACCGTAGTGCAGTTGCTGAAGGAAGATGGGGAAGTTTGATCAAGTGTGGGGTTACGGAGTGCGTGACGGACCGTCGTAGCCATGACGGTCCGTCCTGCTGGTAAGTCATGAAGATCAGAGAAGTAGTCCCAGTACCCAAATTCCAAGAGTTCAAGTGTTTTGGAACAGAGACCCTCGATGGACCGTTGTGCCTATGACGATCCGCCATATCTGCCGTCGAGGGTAATGAAGAAAGCAAAAGAAGAAATTGCACAAGTATGGGACGACGGAGTCTATGACGGTCCGTCGTGATCACGACGATCCGTCGCGAGGTCCATCGACCCAACTACGTTTTGACAGATTTCCAGCTAATAGAGTCCTTATTTAATTAGGTTTTTATTTTTTTTTATAAATAGTTAGAAAAACCTCGTTTTTGAGGTTAGACTCTAGATTATTTGTTAGACCATTGATCATTGTTAGACTCTTGATTATTTTGAGACTCTTGTAATTGATTGTTAATCATTTTCGTTGATTAATCAAGCGAACTTTCAGATTTTACTCTTTCTTATTAAAGTAAGTA